>NC_092875.1:452541876-452704376 GCF_028372415.1 Notamacropus eugenii
GGGATGGTTGATTTTTATTCTTCTATTCAAAATGCAAGGACAGATGCTTCTCTGTTCCAAGAGGGTTTCCTTGAGGAAGCTACTGAAGCAGAAAGACATGATGGAGACGAGATCGCCTCCCCCCTTGTCAAAGTGTTAAAAAATGTTCTGTGTCTTACTCTGCGCCTAGCATTGGAAATGAAAGTGACATTTACGCCAAAACCCACGTGTGCGCCTCCTCTTTTTTTGTTTAAGGATGATCAGATCTATCCAGGAAACAGCTCTGGCATCCCAAACTGAAATAATTAGGACGTATATAGACCTGACAAAAATGGAAAGGGGGTGGGGAATCTGAGGGTCTGTCTTGCCTAATTGATTCCGCTAAACGGAATGCAGGAGATGTGAACGGCTGGACGCTCCTATTCCCACGCTCGGGGGCAAGTGGTAATGCCGCGCCCCGGCAGCCTATGACAGACAGCCCTGTTGGGGGGTGGGGGTATGAAAAAAACATCAAGTGCACCACACCATACTCATCTCCATCGCTTAAGAAAGTAGAGGCATTTCCCACCCACAGCCATCTGCAGGCTCCCAAGTGGGAACACCAACTGTTCTCTCGCTACTGCATACTGTCTGTTTCTGTTAATTCTATAACCACTGTTTAATCTGCCCATAATTAAGTTTGGCTTTTCTTCTGGAGTTGAGATTTCCAATATTCAGGATAAAGAAAAACTAGCATAAAGTAATTCCAAGAAGTTTCCTTATTTGTAATAAGTCTGACTGCTCTTTATGTCAAATTGGCAAGTGTCAGATTTTGGCCTTCCAACCAACTCGATTTTGGAGGGTTGGTTTTGGTTTTGTTTTTAAATCCCTGTATCAAACGTTTTCATTATAATTTCTATAGAGTGGCTACCTTCACAAGGATTGAGGCAGTATCACAGTTCAAAAGTATAGAAGCTTCACCTGAGTATGCCACTACACACCTTAGAATAAAAGTGCAAAGTGTTCAGCATTAAGGGAAGCAGATGATAATAACTCTATGATCAAATGTTGTTTTGACAACCCACACGTATATGCATTCCCAATGAAGAACGATATTCTTACTGTAAGAATTACTATTCTTAGATGAGAACTTTGGCACTTTGGAGGATTCTTATAGCAAGTGTATCTTTAAACACCTACGTTTGTCCATAAATCATTTAGTAAACACACATACATGCATATGTGTTTAAATGCATATACATAAACCATGTACATATGCAGGGAGAAAAATCATGACCAAGATGGCGTGTTGCTTCCCAAATGGGCCTACATAACTTCCAGTCCAAAATGCAGCATTTTATTTTCTTCTCCAAAGCAGTACGTTTTTTCTTGGTAGTTTTAGCTCCTGGCAATATTTAGGCCTCAGGGAGTATGTTATTTTCAGTTAGCACTCTGGCAGACTTTATTTACATAAATTCCCACTTTGGCTGCTATACACGTGCCAAACTTTTACTACTGTAGTGACGGAGGAGAAGACCCTTGTTTATTTACATTTGAAGCTCTGTTTGTGCAAACAACCTTTCATTGTTAAGTGCCTGTAGGCCTTTCATTTACTTCATGTCCAGGGGTGCTATTTACCTAGAGCCATTGTCTACTACAATTAACATTTACATTACAAAGTGTGTGGTTTTCTTTCTCAAGGAGGTTCAATTAAGGCAATAAGATGTTTGCTGGGAAAACCTATTGTTTACTGAAAGCACTCAATGGAGTCAAATTACTTAAGCTTTCGCCTGCGTCTTGGTCTTTTATGTAAATGTGTTAAATATAACATCTAAGGAAAATAAACAATATTATAATTATGTGTTTGCCATTGTCATATCAAACTTGCTTTGTACCATACTAATGTTACATGACTATCAATCAATAAAATGCATTTCAATGTTATTTTTTTTTGCTGTTCCACTGCTCTGCTGAAACATGTCCCAATTTTTCTTTTTATATTGCACATCAAACTTCTGACATTTTGTTTTTATGTTAAAGGAAGGACTGTATATCGGCTTGTGTCTGAATGGGTTTAAAAGATCATCTATAAAATGACCTTATAATAAGGTGATATTTCTTTGAAATTTGAAATATTGCAGTGGCTTATAGATTTAAGTCAACAGAAGTGTTAATATCAGTTAAGTAGTTCTTTGAAAGCTAGTTTTAACATTGGCAGAAACCGGATCAAGTTTATTTAGCATACCACTGCATTGTCAAACAGTTGGAGTGAAGTTGCAGGTTGCGTGAGTATGCATGTTAACTAGTGGGAACCAAGGCTTATTCTTTGTGAAAGGGGAGCAGCAGATTGCTGTGCAAGGCCAATGTTAAAAAGGCAGCTGAATTTAACACCATCTGGAAGAAAAGATCCCTTCACGACTTTCTCACACCGTCAGACAAAACTAGTGTCTCTTGTTCTGAGCCCTTGTCTATGCAACCATACAATACTGAGTCATTATACTTTTGCTGAGAGAAAATTTGAGAACACAATATGGGTAACCAGTGAATGACCAAGTTTCATTGTGCCCGCTTAAGTCGATTGAAATCTACGTCTAGAGCAATGAATGGTAGTATTGTTTTCCTCACCAGGGCTGTACTAAATGTCAGCACAGTGTAAAGAAAAACTTGAAGTCTGCAAATAACTTACCAGATCTCAATTATAATATTTTCCCACACTAGAACTAATATCATTGCGAAGGGCTACAATACAGGAAATAAAAAAAAAAAGTAAAAAAAAAATAATGAATTTACTTAGAAGTTATTTCAGTAAGATAAACATTTTAATTTTCTGATGGATAATAACTTGAATTCAGCTTGTGGGTTTGGTTGAGAGGCGGAATCTATTACAGAGAAATTCATGTTGCAAAGATGATTCTTATGTAATTAAAACACAACAGATATACTTTATTCCACCCCTCCCTTTAACCTCTACCCCACCCCCCACCCCCAATAGTTGCTGTTGTATAGTCCCTATTGCAAAAGTTCAGCATGGAACTGGTAGTGTGTATCAATGTGCTGCCAGCTCAGGTTCTAGTTTATATTTTGACAAATGCTGCTCTTCCAAAGTTTAGCATTATGATTGACATTGCAAAGGGACAGAGCAGACATACATCCCCAAAGATATGCAAGGCACTGTTCAGAGCCTCCTGGTGTGGATCCTCGTGCCCTTAGAAACACTCCCTCCTACTTCCCCTCTTTTGAATTAACTTTTTTTATTTGCTATTTTTCCTGTTATTTTTGCAAATCAGCTTTTATCTTGAGGTTTAACATTCACACAAACCATTTGGCAGTAAACAGTTTAGAAGAAGGAAAAGAAGTAGTTCAGAAAGATTACAAGGAGTTGATTATATATGTTTTATTAGGATGTCTGTTTTAAATATAATTGACTTTGCAATCTTCTTATTGTCAGCAAGTGTCGCATAGTTCTTAACATGTAGTTGCAAAACAATGAGTAATTGCTGTTTTGCTGAATAATACATCTGAGTTGCCAATGTCAAACATGCTATTTTGTATATTTCTAAACAGGAATGTTAACTGCAGGTTTTGACATTCAGCATCCTTTCATGAAATACTTAGAAATAGACCACTAAAATGATACCTGTAAAAAGTGAACACAAAGATACAGTATGACCAACATTTTTATTAATCCTTCTTAACTAATCACAAAATTAGCAAAGTAACTCAATGATAGAATGATAAAAAAGCAGCTTTAACAGAACCTAGATTTTTAAAAATCAAAACAAAACAGGAAATTCCACAGTAATCAGAGTACTGTAGCAGGTTTGTGAATGGGCATATTCGCCAGGGCATCAACCCCCTATTGAACTTACCATTAGTTTGCATTCTAATGAGACAAATGCATTATTTATATTTGCAATGGCTTATTTCTCAAGATCTGTTTCTCTTTCACTGTTTTTAAACAGTGCTTATATATTCTATATACTATTCTTAACGCTTTGGTGCTTTCAAAAGAGAGAGATGGATATTAAATTACAAATTATTATGTGTAGTCTGACTATACTTTTTAAAAAGAAATAATTGAAGTAGCCAGTAAATGGATGCTCATTGTCTTTGCAGACTAAATATAGCTAATGAACATTTAAGGAAATATTTACATTTTAAGAAGAATGACCTTTAAAAACTCAATAAATAAGAGCCCACATTTCATATGTGCCAAGAAGGTATATGATCATGATGGTTACAGTTTTCTAAAGCTTTGTGTTATTGGGAGCAGCATTATGGCTTAGGGGAAATTAACTGGAAAATTTCCTCTCCGTCTCCCTTTTTCATTTAACCAATAACTAAAACATACTAAAATACATATAGTATGCCCAGATTAGGCTTTGAGACTAAGGGCCACTCCGTTGGGTTCAACAAAGTGAATGAACCGAGTGTAAAAAGAAGTATGTAATATTTTCAACAAATGTTCCGCCGAAAGTTTCAGAAGTGAGCATTCACTTCGATTAACTGTACTAAAGGAGTGTTACTGGGATTGGATTTGCACAGTCGTTTCTTCAGTGTCTGAGATTTTAACAGGTGGCTTTGTTAGCCTTCTTTTCTACTCATCAGTCCTTGCCAGCATAAGTTAAACAACAGAAGCCAGGGAGATTCATATCAGCTTATAAAAGAGACCTTAGTCTTTAGAACATTTTTTCTTCCTCCTGGGTACTATTTGACTTTCCTGTGAAATTAATAGCCAGAGATGGAGAATGGAAATGAAAAGTATATTGGTGCTGTTATTATTGCTAAAAATGACTGCTGACGGTGTGCCCTTGGTACAGGGTGATGTTAGCTAGTGGATTCTTTTTTTAAGATGATAAACATTTGCAGGCAGATGTGGTCTTCCGCGTTGGAGGCAACGGTCAGGCCAATAGTGAGGAATCTTTAAAATGTGCATGCAGGTACTGACTCTTTGGGGAAGATAACTAGTTCTGAGACATATTTGTTTCAAGGAAGCATCACTGGGTTTGGTGGCCAGATAACATTTTAGCTGAGCAACACAACCGCGTCTTATTGCGTTCTAAAAATAGACAGGCTTAGCAGCAGGCTTGCAAAGTGCGTGCCATGGGAGGTGGGCTGAGGATACAGTAGCCTGCCCCAGCAGGGGCAGCCCGCGCGCCGCTGGGCAGCACAACACCGCTATGTGACCGTCCCCAGCCTGCCTCCCACAGCAGCAGTAACGACTCTCCCCTAGCCTCGGTGAGCGCCTCTGATTGGTGTTTCCCCGGAGACGGACTGCCAGAGCTTCGCGAGCTTGTGCGCCGGCGCGCTCCCTCCCCGGTTCTGGGCTCGCGCGCTCTCCTCCCTTCTCGGGAGCGAGCTGCAGCCTGGGAAGTTGTGGTCTCCTCCTCCTCTACCACCCCCTCTTCCTCCACCTCCTCCCAAGTTCGGGCGCGTCCAAGTTTCTGCTCTTTCCCCTCCCCCGCCCTGCATTTGCTGACTGCTTAGCTTCTCTGCGCAACTGAGCTCACGGTAGTTCAGTTTCCACCTCCTCTTTGTATTGCACTGTGGAGATGCTCTGAGGATCACTTTTCTATCTTCTCTTTTTTCTCTCCTCTTCCTTCCTCCTCCTCCTCCTCCTCCTCCTCCATCACACACACACACACACACACACACACACACACACACACACACACACACACACACACACACACACACACACACACACACCTGGAGGGAGTTTTTGACCCATTCTTCCCTCCCCTAATCTCAGCTATCAGATTGCAGAGTGATTGAATTGTGATTATTGATTTGTCATGATGTCACTGTTTTGGTTTTTTTTTTATTCACCTTGGAAAATCTTTTAACTTAGAGGCACGGGATAGAAAGTCAGCTTTTCTCGTTTGCATGTCCCTATCCAATTAGCCACAGGGCCCTTTCCTCCGCGATTAAGATCTCCTTCCTTTTTCTCACTTTCTCTTTTTCTTTACCGGTCTCTTTTCCCCAGTAAAATATAAATTGCGTTGATGAAGATTTGTCAAATATGATACAAACAATTAGTAATGGAAGGAGGGCACCGTGTAACTTTCTTTTAGAAGCCGGCTCTGTGTATGTGTCCACACTGGGCCATTTAGTATTAGGTACGTAATAAAGCAACTCTTTCTTCCTCCTCTTCTCTCCCACCGACGCAAAGGCTCTTTGCTCATCTTTCCATCATCAGATTTGCTAGAAATATTAATCTCCTTTTTTGGTGGGTACAGTATAAAAAAAAAACTTATTCAGAGATTACTAAAAAAAAAACCTGGGTCTTTAGCACTTACTAAAGCCAGTTAATAACATCATGCATGGACATTTAAACTTGTTGTAAGTTCCAGAGAGGATTAGAGAGAAATCACGCTGTGCGCAGCTAATGATACCATCTTAACTCTTTAACTGGGAGCTAAATCCACCTCTTCTGGCGCACGAGTTCCCTTCTCTTCGTCCGTCCCGCGTGAGTTAAGGAGAAAAGAGGAAGATCGCAGACAGCTTGACACTTGCTCTTGGAAAAGGGGAGGGAGGGAAAGAAAAGGGAGACATTCGTTTGTAGAGAGTTTCTGGTAAATATGCCTGTTCATTGTGTCCCTCCAAACTTTAGATTAGCGTTGAAGGTGAACGTTACTGTATTTTGCAAGAGCATTGGGGGCCAGCAATGAACATCTAGCGCTAAGGATGCCAAACTTCTTAATTCATAGGTACATGCCACAAGCGATGGGCTTTCCTTTAAAGTGACTTGTAAGAGAATGGTGAGGAAGGCTAATTGTCTACATTCAAAATTGTGTTTTTGAAGTCAACACTAATGTCTGTTGCATGTTCCGTTGGTAGTGCCTTGTTAACAATAGCCGCTTTTTGCCACTAGTGCCCAGAGTAGCCAGTCAGTATTCCCTTTTCCCAAAGTAGTTATTCAGTATTTAACAGGTAAATCTCGAAACAAATGGCAAATGACTCGTTATACTCTTAGTCCGTTTGCAATTTCAAATGGACTACAATTCTAAGAGGGCTGAATCTGAGTTTGCGTGAACTTTCTGACACGACAGATTAGAAATAGTTCTAGCAAAATGTTTTTGCGAGTGCTGGCACATCATTAAAACACACATACACACCAGAACAGTATTTTTTTTGATTCTGTTCCTAGGTAGCTGACTGACTGAGGTCTTGTCTTCATCACTATTTCCTGCTTAAGTACTCGCTGACATAGGCAAACGAGTATTTAACTGCAATCTCTCTTTTTGCTATTTTCTTTTGAAACCTTTAAAATTCAGTGAAAGGTACATTTCCATTTCCTCAGGTGATTGGGCAGTAAGTGATTAGAAAGCAGTAAGGATTGATACTAATGACTTTGCCTATTGGAAATAGATATTTCTATGATCTACTCAGAGTTAGATTGAAGGAATTCCTTCAAGTCAGGCAGAAAAATTACACTCAGTATCTCCTGTCTTGAAGAATTAAAATCTTTGTTTTAAAGGGGGTAAGGGAGTGAGAGATTTAAGGGAGTGCTGCACAAAGTAATACCTCAGAAGAAATAAATAGAAATGAAAATGAAGTTTCTTAAAAGTTTAACACAGAAGGTAGATAATATTATCAATGAATAAACTTATTGAGTATGGCTTTGATAAGAATATCAGGCCTGGTTTGGTGGAGAACAAAGTTAACCTTGCTTTGGGTGTGCTTTATATGGAGACACTGTTTTCATGAAGACAGAGAAATAGGTTTAATGTGATTTCAAGTCAGCACTCCACACTTACCTGCTGGTAGGAGTCAAAGCCAAAGTATAGCTAGAATGAGGGTGATTTTCTTTAGTTCAGTAAGAATTCAAAGTGTATTTGTACATTCTACAAAAACAAAAACAAAAACACAAAAAAACCCCAAACCAACCCAACAACACCTTAATCTTTGTTAGAAACTGATGTAGTGGTTCTTAGACATGTCCTATTGTAGAAAGCACCCGTTATATCATTTCTTTATTCTATGCACACAATAGACACCCAAATATTTTTAAATTTTTAAAAATTTGATTTTTAAAAATTTATGCTCAAAGGACATGATGGACCAATGAAAGTACTGTGAGACTTAGAAATGAAGAATTTAAAGTTCAATAGAAATGAGGTTAAAATATGCCTTCGAATATCTTTAAAGCAGTTGTGGAAGCCTTAAATATAAAGTTCCTAAGATAACTTACAAGTAGTAAATTTTGGAGAATGGATTACATATTTTAGAAAATAATTTGACATATGTTCATCTTTCTGGTTTGATAAGTAACTAAAGAGACCATATTTTCTTATCACCATGTAAAACATATTAATAGTAAAATATTTTGGAGGAAAATAATAATGCAGTACTTAATTTTTCTTATGAATTAGTTCTTAAGACACTTCCTAAATGTGAATATAGATTTTCACAAATGTCTCAAAATAAAGTTAGAAACTGCTGAGTGGCTCAGTTCTCCACACTGAAGACTAATGCTCAATTAGAGTCTGAAGTCTGAGTTTGCAGATATGACCTGGGACTCCAATGATTCAAATAGCATAGGGCAAATCCTGCATATATTTCTGCCCGATTTGTCTCAGATGGACTAGCTGCTAAGGGAGGATCCACAGCATGACTGAGTTAACAGAAAGCAAGTCACCTCTTCAATAGGGAATCCCTCCATTTGCATTCTGTGCTCACTGACATGATAGAGGACTTGGTTTCTGTCATTTTTCTGGACTTCAGCCTTAAGGTCTATATTGCCATTTGAAAAAAAAAGTCAAATATTTAGAAGTTAATCATCATCACTGTGACAAAACTATTTCCTTACCAACTGGAAATGTGAAATTTAGCACATTTTATGTAAAATTTCACTTTACAGTGTCCTGTTAAGAATTATGTCTACCTTAATACTGACTTTTCAAATTTCATTTTGTAGTAAAAAGTTCCATTTTGAATAAAATGTAGCTAAAAAGAGAAAAAATATTTATGTTTCTATCATTTTAAAATGACCTCATACTGCATTGCTAGATATTAGAACATCTTGTGCATCACTACATTATTAACTTAATTTAATGCTCAGAGTCATTACCACATTCATGGGTGTCTTTCTGATATCTCTCCAGTCCACTGGATTTTGAAGTGTGATTATGTAAATTTTTTACTGATAAATAAATGACTATAATTGTAGTTGAAATACCACTCAAATTCTTAAGACCATGGCATCTAAATAATATATTATGCATTCCTTAATTATTTATCAAGACTAATTCAAAATAACTGTAGGGCAAAGCATACATTTATTTTTAAATAGCACCCCTTTTTTTGCACCAGGTTCAAAAATGTTCCAGATGGCAAAAAATATGGGGTGGGGGGCCACAAGGGGTTTGGAAAGAGAAGTGTGTAAAAAGAATAAATTTAGCTCTCGTATGTAAAGCTCTAGATTGGTTCAATAATGCTATATCAAAGATAGCCATTCCTGGGGCTTTAATGCCAGTATGGTGGTAGATGAGTTTACATAGAAATATTTTTTAAAAAAACCATGAATACAGAAAAACTTAATTAAAAAAAAGCATCTCTCCAACAACTTGCAAAATGAGATGTCTCTTTCTCTCTTGCTACTGTGTGAGTACAATGGAAAATTGTGATTTTTATAATTGTTTAGAAAGGTTAAGATATACCAAACAGATGGTGCTAAATATAAATTATAGTTAACCAATATCAGTTTAGATGTAAAAAAAATCACAATAATTCAATACTGGATATTCAGTTTGTCTAACAGCACAAGACTGCATTCAAAAATCCTCTCTTACTACACCTTTCAAAGCAACTGTGTGTGTATGTGTGTTACCTGTGTCAATTCTAATTGCAAAATCTACTCTAATCATAGTGTAGAAATCATCTAAAGAATTCTAAGTTCCGGAGCTATACTCATTTCTTTTTTATTCTGCAGACTAGCCACACCTTATCTAGCTGCTAATGAAATACAGGAGATTGATTGCAGAAAATCTGTAAGGGAATATTTGCTGTACCATATATAGTAAGCCCTGTTTGGTGCATTAGCATTTTGCCATTTTATGCAAATTCAGGGAGAAAATGACTCATGTATATGATTTAATATGCATCAGCAATAACTCATACCATCCTTATAAGAAAAAAGAAATTAAAAATTCATTAGAAAACTAGACTGGTGTCACGACATGGTTAAAACATTATTAAAGCATATTTCAATGTTTTGCTTACACCAGTGTTCTCATCATGGTGCCACCATTTCGTGACAAAGGCCGTAGAGGAGAAAACATTCAACTTAAAATGTCTGCTGGCACACATCGCTGGATTTGTGTGTCACTAAACAATGAGCGAGCATAGCCTGGAATGCCAACTATTTAATTAGCACTTTTGGAAGCCATGCATAGAAAATAGCTCATTTACATGCATCTGCTTAGCGATTATTCCCATAAAAAGCTACCAATTTTTTGTTTAATATATCGAGCATTCTACTATTCGACCAATGAAAAAATAAAAACACGTTATTATTTTAAAACTGTGAAATTCAGAGATTTAATTAAAACATGCAAAAGTCTTGCTATTTCTCTTGAAGGTATATTTTAATTATTTAATTTAACCTTAAGTGTGCCATAAAAGGCTGGATGCAAGTAATAATTAAGAACTTCAAAGGGCAACGGAAACCCTCTAACGGTCCTTGGTTTAATTAAAGGCTATTATTAGAAAGCTCTTGAATATACAGTTACATTTAATGACAAGTGGTGACTAGTAAATGCAGCATTTGAAAGATATGTGTCTTATTTCAAATACTACCCATAGACTCTAGAAAGTATTACTCACTACCATATTCCATTTTTTAACATAAATGGCATATATTTCTTTAAAAATGCACATTTATCTTGCTTCTAAAATATGTCTCTTTAAAGCACTTTACTTTTAATTTTTCGTTATTTCTCTTCCTGTCTCCATGCTTTTCATAAACAAAGATTATGTTTCTGAAAAAAAAAAAGAATTTAAATGACATTAACAATGTGAGCATATTTTTCAAAGTCATTTCTGTGTATGTGAGTGCCTAGGTACATATATGTACGCATGTAGGGTATGTATACATCTCTGCCTATAAAAATACACTTGACACAATAGAAAAATATTTTCTCACTATGTTTTAAAATATAATACATCATTTGTAAATCTAATTGTTTTCTGACCTAATTCATAATTAAGTATTTCTTAGTAAGATAGCAAGCATGATAGTATTTCTACAAAATTCATATCCATTTCATTGATATCATTAGACAATAGACCAAAGAAAACACATATCCACAAACACATTTTAGTATATAATAATCTGTATACAAAATTGAAGTGGTCCATTTATACAACTTTAGTATGAAATTCAGATATATAAATTGATTAGAATAGTTGATTTAGCCAAAATTAATCCATCTATTTGTCGGTTTGGAGGAACTGAGATAAAACTCAAGGCAATTAAATAGCTATATACGTAGGTAAATATTACCAATTAAAAATAAGGAAAGGGAGGATTTGGAGTCTATTTGGAATACTGTACAAATCCTAATTTAAAATTGTTTCCCAAGTATGTCTATAATAAAATTTACATGTATAATATACAGATAAAAATTTAACTCATGAGTGAACTTTTATGCAAATTTCCTACTATTTCTTGTATTTACCAGAGCACAAAACACTAAACTTGCAAAGAATTCTCTGGTTATCTGTATGTGAGTACGCATGAGTGTGTATTTGTTATCCTTTGTATAGAAGCTATGGTACGAATGGACCATTAGTAATGCATATGTTTGGGCTTTTATTTTTTCCAGTAATGAAGATACTTTTGTGCAGATCCACCACCCCCCCCCCCTTTTTTCTCCTTTCCCCCTCTGACATAAAGCATGGTTCTTGTTTGTGTTTTTGAGGTGGCTAGCCAGGGTAAGACGTTCATCCAGTAGCCATGGAATAAAGCCAAGCTAACTGGCCCTCAAAGGGATTGAACCACAGCCTCAGTAACAATAATATTCTGTAACTAAATAGATGAAACAGTACATGGTTAAATGCTTTTGAATTTTAGTTAATGTGGATATCTTTTGTTTCACTTTGATTAGTCTATCTAATCTGAAATGACACAGTACTTCTAAATCAAGAAAAAACTTACTTTTTTTCAGCTAATTCTAGAAACAATAAAGGTAAACCACTTCTCCTATCTAAGGTAATCCTTAACTGTAAAATAATGGTGATAAATCTCTAACTGGAACCTAACTTGCAAGAATTATGGACCTATATGAATCACTGTGTAGATAGAAGATTTAATTATGTGTTTTGTTGTAAGATGTGGTTAATTTCAATTACATTCAAGAAGTATTTATTAAGATCTTCCTTTATAGGGGAAACTGTGATAGGTGGTAGGGATGCAATGATCAAACTAAAAACCAGCTTTTTAAGGAGTTTACCTTCCGCCTGGGGAAAAGAGAGGAGGGGAAGGGAAGATGCAAAATTTACATAAATAAGTAAATAACAAGATAATTGAGGAGGAAAAGAGTAGAGGACTCTGGAAAGGTTTCCTATAGAAGGTGGCACCTGAGTTGTAGCTTAGAGGAAACTAAAAAAATCTCAGGGATGCAATAAGGAAGGAATGTGTTCTCAAAATGTTGCAGAGTCTTAGGGAGATGGAATGTCAGATTAAGGAATGACAAACATGCTATTTTGGCTGGAATGGAGAGCATGGAAAAGGGAGGAAGATGTAATGAATCTGGCAAGGTATGCTAGAACAAAGTAATGATGAGCTTTAAATTTCAGCTAAGGAGTTTCTAGTTTCTCCTAGAGGCAATAGGGAGCCACTAAAAATTCTTGATCAGAATGACAGTCATCCTAATGCTTTAGGAAGAGTATTTAAGCAGCTATGGAGAAGACAAATTGGAGAAAAGGGAGCTAGAAATTGAAAATCCAATTAGAAGGCTATTCCAAATATGCAGGAGAGAGGTGATGAGGGCCTGCATGAAGATGGTGACCATGTAAGCCATGTGTGACTATGGATTGGAGAAATGTTCAGAAGTTAAAACTGGTAAGACTTGGAAGGTAATTAGATGTGGGAGGATGGTTCATAAAATAATTGAATAGGAAATTGTGTAAATGAATTTTCCTTTGAAACTCAGTAGAACAAATACATTTTTGCATGACGCATCATTTTTGGGTAGGATGACTTCTATCTTATATGTTAGGTACTTTAATAACTGTACAAACTCTCTTAGACCACTTGGACAAACATTTTTACCCGGCACACAGTCGTTGCTGAATGCACACTAATTGCTTGGTTTAGAGAGTTCTTACCATTTTGGAAGCTCTATGAATTCCTATTGTCAATGTTTTGTAGCAAACAATATTTAAATGCTACGTGGCACAGTGGATAGATCCCTGGAGCTAGAATAAGGAAGACCAGAGTTCAAATTTAACTTCACATACTAGCTGTAGGGCAAGTCAATTAACTTGCCTGCCTCAGTTTCTTCATTTGCAGCTGCTATCTAAGATTATTATGAAGATAAAATGGAATAATATTTGGAAAGCCCTTTGCAAACCTTAAGGATCTTCCTTAGAAATTTTCAAAGTGGTATATAAATTCTAGCTCCTCCTCCTCCTCTTTCTTTTCTTCTTCCTCCTTCTTCTTACAGTTATTATTATGCCAAATAGTTGATGTATACTTAACTTTACAATAAAGGCTGATAAGCAAGCACTGGTTAGAATCTGGATCAGAAATGTTTGGCCACAAATTACAAACTGAAACAAAACAGGGAACTATCTAGATTAAATTCATCCATTCAGGCCATACTCAGGATTTGCATGGAAATGGAGAACCCCCATTATACAAAGTCAATTCACTTGTGATGCCATATTGTACTCTACTGACTGCTGTATTAAAAGCAGCAACTTTATACGGAGGAGACCCTGTGAGAGGCCTTGGCTAACAGGAAATCAATCAACTTAAGTAAGTGCTTATTGAACACTTTCTACGTGTTCAGCCCTTCCACTAGATGCTTTGAGGTAATCAGAATAATGATAAAATATAACCCCTACCTTGAAGAAATTTTAAATGTAGTTAGGGAGACTAGGCTAATGCATGTAAAATAATGAATGGAAGGTATAAAAATAATATGTAAATGTTATGAAGATATCAATGTAAATTTTTTTAGGAATTCAGAGAACCACAACATCAGCAAGACTGTGTAGGAAATGATGCTTGTAATAGGACTTTGAAGAAGGGGAAGGCTTTAAACATGTAATAAGAGATTAGAAAGATCATTCCAGATTAGGAGAACAATACAAGTGGATGAATGGAAATAAGAAGGAGAGGCATATTCTTGGCATAGTGAAAAGGGCAGTCAAGGAGAAGGAGAAAGTTCATGGTCAAATTGAATCACAGAAGCATAAGACTGGAAGGGGTCTTAGAGGTTACCTAGTTCATTTTACAGATGAGGAAACTGAGGCCCAGAAAGATTAAATGACTTGTCCAGGGTTCTACAGGAAGTAAATGGCAGAACTGAGATTTGAAATTAGGTCTTTGAAATCTGGCATGTTTTTGATTGCACCATGCTGCCTCCCAAGTGAGACTTGGAAAGAAGAGATAAATTTGAAAAAGAATAGGAGAGAATAGAGAGCCTTTTGCAATGAACAGATTGTTGATGACATACAAACTGTTTTTAAGAGAGGCAATTCTGGCATCAATATGGAGGATAGATTGAAGGAGGATAGGACAGATAGAAGGCTTATCACTAGATCTTGTGCAACATGAGGTGATGAGGGATGGAATTTAGGTTATAGCTTTAGCAATGGAAGGAGAAAGAATGAATATGAAAAATTACAAAGGCAAAATGATGATTTCAAAATTTTGAGCCTGGGCAACTGGAAGAGATGCTTTTGGGCTAAAGACCATAAGATCACCTTTAGATATTTTGAATGCAAAGTTATAATGAAATAGTCTATTGGAAATGTCTATTAGGTAGATGTGGGGTTGGAAATCATCTTAGAATGATTAGAAAGATAGACTTGGGCAACAGAAACATGGCAACTGAAGTCATATTGTTGACTTCAATGGAAATATTGTGGAGAAAGCATAAAGAATTTTGGGAAATAAGCCTGAAGTAGGTAGAAGAAGGAAACAGAACCTTAATATTTGCCACTTGTGAAAGTGTTGTTTTATTTTAATCAAACTAACCTAAACAAATGTGGAGACATAATGTCTTAAATATAACACTTTTGAGACCAATAACAGTTCTGAAGAAAATGTTTAATTCTTCTGATGGTGAGTGTGTGACACAAGTACATATATATATATACATATATATGTATATATATATATATAAAGTCAGAATCTTTTCCAAAAATTATGTGATTATCTATGCTCAGCAATAATTTTGGACATGAAGTGAGGATAGGGGAGAAGAGGTCATGAGAGAGAGAATGAAAGAGAAAGAGAAAAAATGCACTTAATTGGAGGGCATTATAGATAATTTCAGAAATGATTGAAGATCTGAAGATAATTAAGATTCTTATTAGTAAAAGGACTATTATTTTATTAATGTTGATTAGAAATGATTGCTGAGTTACCCAATTTGCAATAAAATTCACAGTAATCTTTTTGGAAAAAATTATTCACAAAGCCATATCACTATAAATTTAATGTCTGCCAAGTACAAACACCTTGTTTGATCAAGTTTGGTCTTCCCCATAGTGCCAAAGACCCTTCAGGACAAGCCTAGAGAGTGAACAGGGTGTTTATTCCTATAAATTATGCTTCAAAATAGTAAGAAGGTGCTTCATGGATATTTCCTTACCTGCATTCTGAGGATATAAATAATAATATAAGCATACATTTTATTTCCATGGACAAAGATGGCATCTCACTGAAGGCAAGATTTAGTTTATGTTTATAAAGGATTAAATGATAATAACCTTAGTAATATCACTACATAATTATATTATTGTATATTACATTAAATTATGATACTATTATTAGGCAATAATAATAATAATTTGCATTTGTGTCAAGCTATTCTATTTGTAATGGTTTCATACACACTGGCTAGATAAAATAGCAGTAGAAGAGGGAGCTATGATGATGGAATCAACACTAAAGAAAATGGAATTTGAATTTGATACTACAGTAGTATTTTTTGGGGTGAAGGCTTATTTTGCCTTAAATACAATGGACTACCTGTTCAATAACATAATCAATGTCAATTGTAGAGATTGACAGATATGTCTTTTCTGATTCTAATTCTGGTGTTTCCACAACGCTTCAATATGTGATCAAAATTTTATTTGCATTTTTTTAGGAAATCAAATAAAATGTCGCTTTTCAAGGCAATTCATAATGGGTCCACAGAATAGTGTCAAGAAATAGATATAACAAATAATAAATATTTTTGTCTCAGTACTTTCTAGAGAGGTACCAATAAATTAATAATGGGAATATAAACATAATTCTGGAATGTATTTTTAAATAAAAAGTTAAAACTGTTGGGTTGTCTATGAAAATGGTATCCATCAAAGCATGATCACATTGAACTTAAGAACATTTTTTCCCCTTTGACATAAATTTATTAATTCTTGTTTTCATAATTTTGGATTAAATAATACATTGGAATTTTTTATGCAGAGCCTGGGTTAAAATATGTGACATTAATGAGATGAAGGAATATAACTGTAGACTTCAGAAAAATCAGTATTGTTTATTTTGTCTAGAATCCAAGAATTCTAAGTTGTGTGACATTTGAAAGTTCAAGAGACATGATTTTTGGGTAGTCATTTTATTAACAATGCTAGAATTTTATTAATAAAAAGAATGGTCATTTGACTATTTTGGAACAACGATGATTCATTGTGGTGGGCTCATAGCACGCCCTTGGAAGAGGAGGTGTTCTGAGAGTGGCAATCAACTCTGATTGATTAGTAACTAATCAGGGAATTAATGTTATAATGAGAGATGGCTTATTCCAATGAGGACCTTGAAGTATGGGACACTGAGCACCTGAAACTTGGTCAAAGAGACTTGTTATTCCATTTCACCTGACAACAGAGAGAACCCACATTTTCCCAGACCTGTCTGAGTAAACACAACAAGGAGGAATCTACCCATTTGCCTAAACTTAGAATTTCTTTCTTTAGCTCTTAGCTTTCCTGATTGTGTAAGTCCTGCCCAAAATTTCTCACACTAGTTGATTTCCATATGAAGAAGTAGAAAAGGGAAAAACCTTGGTCCTAATTCAATAATTAGTTGTTAAATACAAGAGAGAAATAATCATTTCTCTCAGAAGACAGTCATTCTCAATACTACTATATTTTGAAGGTATTATAGGTAAAGATTTGAAAGATTTCATGGGAGCAAAGAGATTATAAATACATAAAACTCACAATTAGGTTTCGGTTTTATCATCTGTGTCTTCTTCATTCTATCTTACTTACCAGCTTTCAAAATTGTGGGAGAATTTTTGTTTAGATGCATGAATAAATGCATGGATGTATTCAGGGAAGAAAAGATTGAAAAAAAGTTAAGCTAGAAGTTGCACATAATGTAGATAAAATCTGTTGAGATATATTGCCCACTTGTTGGACCAGTATAATCTGCCACTCATGTGGTGGTATTAATGAGCCAGGATGAATCAGGCTTTGCATTGTTTGGTCAGTAAGGCTGGGTAGCATGTAGATAGGACATTTGATGATGGCTTCCTAACTATAGAGCCTGGCAGAATTTAGTGATGAACGTTGTGGTGGATTTGCCCATATTTAAGTGTGGACAATTTACTAGTATGAAAGCTCAAATGTTCACATTTAAATTTTCATTAGGGCTGTATTCTAAGTTGAAACGTTGCTATAAATATTGTCATGCAAATGCTTATGTCTAAATGTACCATATTTAAAAATATCATTGCAATTTCTGAATGCATCTAAATATTTTCCCAGATGCATAATAATTTTGATTTATTTTAAAATGAGTTTAAAATTTTGATTTTAAAATGAGTTGTACATAGCATAGCTTTCAAGGGCATACCTTTTTAACATGGGTATACAGTAACTCCCTCTGTTTTACCAAAGCCTTTCTCAGTATTCATAGGAATCAATCAACCAATCGAGAAACATTCACTAAATACTTAACAAATTAAGGACATTGTGCTAGTCAACGGGGGATATAAATACAATGAATGAAACAACCCTTACTTAAAATGAGCTTATGCTATATACAGAATAAATAAAAAGAGAATAAATACAAAATGGTTAAATAAGAGACAGTCTGAAAGATAGGAACTAGCTGTTGGGGTATCAGGAAAGACTTCATGTGGAAGATTGTCCTTCAGTTGAATTTTGAAGGAAGAGAAGGATTCTCTGAAGTGGAAGCGAGGCAGGAAAACTCCATTCATGGAGGATGGAGTGTTCTGTTATGAGGAATGGAGTAGGTCATTTTGTTTAGATCACAAAATGGGGGAGGAGTAAAGTTTAAGGCCAGGTTGTAAAGGGTTTTCAAAGCTATATCTTTTATTCTAGAGGTAATAGGAAACCACTGGAGTTTAATAAAAAGAGAAGTAACCAGACCAGATCTGCATTTAGTGACAATCACTTTGAAATCAGTGTAGAGAGTGACCTGGCTGTAGTAGTAAGAGATTTGAGGCAGGGAGACCAATCAAGAGTCTATTGCAAGAGTCCCAGTGAGATGTGTTGAGTATTTGAATTAAGGAGAGAGCTTAGTGAGAAGGGGACAGATGGGAGAGATTTTTGTGGAGGTTGTAATCACAAGATTTGGCAGTTAACTGCATATATGTCATGTGAGAGAGTAAGGATTTGAGAATCGTGGCAAGATTATGAAGCAGGGAGACTGGAAAGATAATGGTGCCTTCAACAGAATTATAAAGGTTGGAGGGTAGGTTGGGGAATACCATTATACATCCAGGGAAAAAAATCAAAACTGATTCAAATTGATAAGTGATACATTTTCTAATACATGTAAGAATATCATCAATTAACTTAGTATTCATCTAAATTTATTCTATTCAGAATACTATTTAAACTGGTAATACCTTAAGCTTCATACTAATAAAGCACTGTTTTAAAAAGAACCTTAACTCTTTCTTACCAAAATATGTTAATAAATTATAAGATTAAGTAATATATTCAGTCTATTTGTAGCTTGCTTTTAGATCACAAAAGAGAAATGTGATGAAAAATTATATCAACAAATAGTGGAAGCAACCCTAAAGATACTAAGTACAACTACAATTAGATTGTTTTAGCTTAAGGAAGCATTAACTTTCAAAACTAATTATAATAATTCTACCAAAGTAGCTTTTCAGAGGTCTGTTTGGTTTATTTTCACTGATCATTTTACATTCATACAATATGTCCACAATGAAACTGATGAATGCTAAAATCATTATTCCAGTTCTGACAGAGTGGATAGAAAGATTTGTTAATTCTAAATGTCTCAATTAAAGATTTCTACAAAACTCTTCTATTATTTTTAAATTTTTCTTTATTTACTTTTAGTTTTTAACATTCATTTTTATAAGATTGGGAGTTCTAAAGTTTTCCCTTTCCTTCCCTTCCCCCCTCCCCAAGAGAGCGTGCAATTTGATCATGAGAAAGAAAAAAAGAGAGAAAATAGTATGCTTTCATCTGCATTCAGACCATAGTTCTTTCCCTGGATATGGATGGCATTTTCCATCATGAATCTTTTGGAATTGTCTTAGATCATTACATTGCTGAGAAGAGCTAAAGTTGGTCATCAAACAATGATGGTGTTACTGCATACAATGTTCTCCTGGTTCTGACCATTTCACTCAGCATCAGTTCATGTAAGTCTTTCCGGGCTTTTCTGAAATATGTCTGCTCATGTCTTATGGAACAATAGTATTCCATCACATTCATATACCACAACTTGTTCAGCCATTCCCCAATTGATGGGCATTCCCTCAATTTCCAATTCTTTGCCACCACAAAAAGAGTTGCTATAAACATTTTTGTACATGTGTGTCCTTTTCCCTAATTTGTCATCTCTTTGGGATATAGACTTAGTAGTGTTATTGTTGGGTCAAAGGGTATGCAAAGGTTTATAACCCTTTGGGCATAGTTTCAAATTGTTCTCCAGAAAAACTGGATCAGTTTACAACTCTGCCGACAATGCATTCATATTCCAATTTTCCCACATCTTCTCCAGCATTTATCATTTTCCTCTTTTGTCATGTTAGCCAGTCTGATAGGTGTGATATGATCCTTCAGAGCTATTTTAATTTGCATTTCTCTAATCAATAGTTATTTAGAGTATTTTTTCATATGATTATAAATAGCTTTAATTTTTTCATCTGAAAACTGCCTGTTCATATCATTTGACCATTTATCAATTGGGAATGAATTATATTCTTACAAATTTGACTCAGTTCTCTCTATATTTTAGAAATGAGGCTCTTATCAGAGACCCTGCCTGCAAAAATTATTTCCCAGCTTTCCACTTCCTTTCTAATCTTAGTTGCATTGTCTTTGTTTCCTTCTGCCCTCTTTTGTATTAAATTAAAAAAAAATGATTAACTTTATTTTTGTCATAAATAGTGCAAACTGCCACTTCCAATTAAAAACTAAGAGAAAGAAAGAAAAACCCTATAATAACAACAACAAAACATAGTCAAGCAAAATAAATCCACATGAGAGCCATGTAGATAATGAAAATTATCCATTTTGCATTTCATAATGTTCTCTACCTCTTGTTTGGTCATAAATTCTCTTCCCAATTTTTCCTCCACCTCTCTTACTTGATTTTCAAAGTCTTTTTTGAGCTCTTCCATGGTCTGAGACCATTGCATATTTATTTTGGAGGTTTTGGATGCAGAAGACTTGACTTTTAGGTCTTCCTCTGATAGTATGCATTGTTCTTCCTCATCAGAAAGGATGAAAGAAAATACCAGTTCATCAAGTAAGAAGCCTTCTATAGTCTTATTTTTTCCCCTTTTTGGACACTTTCCCAGCCAGCTACTTGATTTTTGAGTCCTTTGTCAAGAAGAGGGTATACTCTGGGGGCCTGTAAGTTCTCACTTCCTCCAAGGTGGCACAATCAGGGGAGAAGAGTTTACTCCTCTCCTGACCTGCACTCTGGTCTGGGAACAACCATAGGCACTCTGTTCTGCCCAGGGTCTGCCTGCAGGGTTCCCTCTCCAGAGCCTCCACCAGCTACACCAGCAGCATTCTCCCTCAACCCAGAAGAGCCACTCAGGGCTGAGATTCAGATCGGAGGCTCAATTCCCCCAGGGTCTTTAGGAGGAGGGCTCCAAAAATGAATGCTGCTGCTGCAGTGGCTGCTGCTGGCAGGTCCAAACCTTGTTCCCTTCTCATCCAAGTCAAAGAGTTTCTCACTGACCTTTGAAGTTGACTTTGGTATCAGTGGGTCAGGCAATCTGGGAACTGCTGTTGCTGGTGGTTCCCTGAAGCCTGTTCCCAGTTCTGTCCCTGTCATGCCATGTGGCCCACACTGGGCTGTGCTCCACTTTGCCCCCAGTGCAATAGACCTTTCCTATCAGCCTTCCAGGCTGTCTTGGGCTGGAAATCTCTTTCACTCTGTCATTTTGTGGCTTCTGCTGCTCTAGAATTTGTTGAGAGTCATTTTTTACAGGTATTTTATGGGTTATAGGAGGGAGCTTCTATAGATCTGTCTTTCTACTCTGCCATCTTGGCTCTGCCCCCTTGGTCATAAATTCTCAAAAGTCTTTACATAATAATATGTTATAATAAAGGTCAATTCAGGTGTTCAATACAGATAATCAGTTGATGCCAAAATATGATCTGTCTAGTTTTTGTCAAAATATCAATTGCT
Source organism: Notamacropus eugenii (assembly GCF_028372415.1). Taxonomy (NCBI): domain Eukaryota; kingdom Metazoa; phylum Chordata; class Mammalia; order Diprotodontia; family Macropodidae; genus Notamacropus; species Notamacropus eugenii. The sequence goes on from NC_092875.1 coordinate 452,563,682, forward strand.
TTATTCTTAAATATATTAAGTAGATTATCTCATATTGCTTTTCTACCTTTGCCATGAGGTCAATATTGCTTTGTTTTAATTTCCCAAAATTTAACATGTTTAATCAAATATACTAGGTCCATAGTAATGATTATGCAATTAAATTCTGTACTCTGTAAAAGTTGTGGACAGTGAACCAAATCAAGAAGGAGGGACTACCATGCATTAGCTTATTATAATTGTATATAAATGGTGATGGGTAAAAACAGACCAGATTTTTTTTGGGTGGGGAGGGAAGTGTATTTTGATTTATCATTACTCTTTTATATAATTAAATAATTTGACCTGGAACTAGATAAATGGTTTTGTGGTTCACTAGAATTAAAGTAATTCCTAGCCAAATAGGATCATGTAGATTGAACTTTTCAGATAATCATTGACAAGCCATCTAGATAATTCAGACTCCTAAATAGAAATATGGAACCAATTATGTGTTCAGACTTAAAAGGGGAAGAATGGGGTGAGGGAAGTACTCAACAAATAATTTTAATCTGTTTCTTTTTGTGCTATGTTGATACAGATAGACATTAGTTTTGATGACTGATATTTTTAATTTTTTTCATTTTAAATTTAAACACTATAAAAAAGAGCATTCCCATACAAAGAGAACACAAAAGAAGAATTCCGTATGAAAATTGTAAATCTCTATTTCATAATATTTGCTTTTCAAAAACATATGCCATACATTCTATGTATCACTTTCAAAACTATCCTGTTTATCTGTGCTTCCTTCTGAAATTCCTTCTATCCTCTTCTGTATATTAATTTTTAAAATGGTTCCCTTTATTTTTTGGCACAAATATTATTAACTGCCACCTCCAATTAAAAACTAAAAGAAAGAAAGAAAAACCTTGTACCAAAAGCAACAAGTCAAACAAAATAAACTCACATGAGAGCCATGTCAAAAATGTGTGTCTCTTTCTTCAACTTGTGTCCATTCTTCTCTGGAGGTAGGTAACATACTTTGCTATGGCAAAAAAACACAGGAATTATGGTTACTCATTGTATTGATCAGAGTTCTTAAGTCTGTAAGAGTTATTTTTCTTTGTAATGTTACTGTGTTTATATGAATTCCTCCAGTTTTACTCATTTCATTTGGTTTTACTTTATACCTCCCAATATTTTCTGAAATAATTTCTTTCATCATTCTTTCTATCACAATAATATTCCCTTTCATTCAAGTAGCCAACAATTTGTTCAATTACACTAATTGCCTAGGAGGCAATCCAAGGCACCCCTTTATATTCTAGTTCTTTGTTTTTCTTTCCTTACCCTTTAGTCTACAAATACCTCCTGCCTTACTCCCCCTCCCCAGCTCATTTCCCTGTATTTTTAAACCAAATTATTGTTGTGTGTTTGTACAATACTTTTTTCTATTTCAGATAAGAGTGAAGTTCACCTGATGTACTTCCCTCACATACCTTCCACTATGTTCACTCTTCTGAACTATGAGAAATAAAAATTTCCACTTCTTCTCTCTAGTTTCCTCACTAGTATATTCCTTTTACTTTCCCTTCTCTTCCCCTCTTCAGACCCTCAGAATAGATCCCCTTCCTCCAGGAAGATTGCTTTTTATATAATTCAATGTCCTTTAAAGACATTAATGTTCTGAATGCACAATTGTTTTTTCTTTCCTTATTAGATTTAAGTACTACATCACCATACAACTTTTTCCAATTGCTTTAAAAAAACCTCAGCTTTGCTTTTCTAAGTTTCTCTTGATTCTTGCACTTGTATTTCAAAGTTTCTATTCAGTTTTCATCCTTTCACTGGAAATGTTTAAATGTCTTCCATCATATTAAAGGCCTATGTTTTCCTTTATAATATTACAGGAAACTTTGCAGGGTAAGCTATTCTCAGTCATAAAACTATTTCTTTTGCTTTGGGAATATTAAATTCCAAGTTCTCCTTTCATTTAAAATAGAAATTGCCAAGTATTATATAATCCAGACTGTAGTTCTATGATATGTGATATACTTCTTTCTAGATTCTTGCATTTTTCTTAAATGCAAAATTCTTCATAATGCAATTTCCTCATAAAAATCTTTTATTTAACATAGTAGTTCTGGATTTTGGCTATGATATTTCTGGGACTTTTTTTTAGGGTTCCTTTCAGAAGATGTTGGTAGATTCTTTCTATATTCACTTTGCCTTTAGATTCTAATAGATCTGGGCAGTTTTCATTTGTGAATTCTTCACATTGTGAAGTCTCAATAGTGCCCAGGATTTTTGTTCTTAAATTATGGTTTTTAAGGGATCTACTGATTCTTAAGTTATCTCTCTTTGACTTATTTTCCAAGGCACTTGTGTTTGATAACATATATCTTACATTTTCTTATATTTTTCCCAGTCTTTTGATTTTGTTCTAATATTTCTTGGTGGTTCATGGAGTCATTGATTTTTATTTCATTGATCCTGTTTTTAGGGAGTCTATTCCACGACTGAAGTTTACCACTTTCTCTTAGAAGCTGTTTATTTTTCTTCCAATTTTTTCCTCTAGAAATTTTACTTCATTTTATAACTTGGTTTATTTCTTCAAGATATTTGTATAGTCTTTTGCAAGATCCATGTTTTTCTTTTGAGTTTCTGCTTCCAGAATGGCCCCTTCTTTGGAAGAGAATCTTCATATTTATAATCATTATTATTTTTTTAGTGACCTGCTTCCCTAAAGGAGGTATCTTTGCAATAATTTTTGATGTTGGTATTTTTTCTCGAATTACTCATGTCTTCAACTATATTTCCTGAGTTGGAGCTTTATGACAGGACTAGATTCTGCATTCTCCTGCATTGTGTGACCAAGGTCAGTCCTCCTTGGTCTTGTTCTGGGTCTCCAGGAGTCTTAGTCTTACTTCCACTTCCTGGAGTTTGGCTTCCTAAATCTTTGAGGTTTTGAAGGGATTTTTAGGATCTTCTCTAGCATCTCAGGACTAAGTGCTAATTAAGGTCCTCAGACTCATCTCAGTCTGACTTATGTCACTGTTAGCTTTGTGTTTTGCCATAGCTCCTTGGGACTTTCAATTTCCTTATCCTGAGTCTTTCTCTACTCTTACTGCCTCCAGCCCCCAAACTTTGCTGGCAATATATGTCCCTGTTCAGTGTCTGGTTGTACTGAAGTTTCCATGAGCTGGTACTGGCCAGTGACCTACTTTCCTGTTGCCCTTGGGCTTCTAGTTGACTTTTTGTGAAGCTCTGGTTTGAAAGAAGGCCCTTAACTATAGTTTCTCATCAATTTTCTTGATTATTATTAAATCTTGTGTGAATTTCAAGGTTTTTCTGGAGTAGGCATGCAAAGGCTGGGTGGTTTGCCTCCCACTTAGGCTTCCATCTTGGTAGGAATCTGTTGTTTTCATTCTTGCTAATTTGCTGTTCTATACAAATTGTATTCTAGATAATTATATTACCTTTGTCAAAATAAAGTTCATTACCCTCCCCTTAACCCCCCATTACCTGACACACACACAAAATGGATGATATTTGACATTAAAATTTTTGAACTACCTTAATTTTCTTTATAACAGTTGCAAACTCTAAGTCATTCAAAGGGTGGTAATGACAAGTCAAAATTAAAATAAGAAAGTTTTTCTTAGTTTTCTTTTTATATACATGATAAAAAGAAACAAAATAAGACCAACTAAATACCAAAGAGAGTTTCTGCTAAGCTTTCTAATTTAAGAAAGGTGGAAGAAAATATTTTACTTAAGAATATATTCACAAGAAATGTAGCACAACAGCTGATTTGAAAAATATGTTAATAACGCTGATGATGATAGCTCACATTTATAGGACTTTGGAGTTTCCAAAGCACATTGCTTATGTTACCTCATTTGAGTCACACAGCAAACTCTGTGAAGTAGCTATTATAGAGAACATCTTTCAGTCTTACAGACCATAGGATTCTTGATTCAGGATTGGAAGGGACCTCAGAGACCATCTACTTTAATCTCCTGATTTTACAGTTGAGCAAACTGAATTTCAAGGAAGTTAAATGACTTGGCCAAGATCACAGATGGAGTAAGGAACAGAGGTAGATTTTGAACTCAGGTTTTTCTGATTCCAAGTTCAGCACTCTTCTTCTCCACCAAGAGTATAGCAAGGATATGATCTTTTATGTCTAAATCAGTTGTACATTAGATTATCTCCTCTGTAGCTTTGTTTTTCAGATTTATTTAGGATCAAGATCATATGTTTATTAATATTTTCTTGATTTAGGCTTTTTATGTGTGTTGAAATATTGAAATCTATGAAGTATTAAGACAAATAATATATATGTATGTGTATATGCCATATGTATTTCTTTTTCACAAGTTATGTACTACTACCGCTCGATAGTATTTGTATAGAGCTTTAAGGTCTGCAAAATACCATGTACTATATATGCTATCTCATTTGATCTCAATGAAATGGAGTTACCATTTGGACATTGGTTCATTGTCACATTCTGTCCTTTAAGTGTGGACAAGGACAGTGCTCAGTAAATACTTATTAAATGTGTAGATGTGACTGGAGATGATAGATGTATCCCTATAGGAACATGATATTGAATATCTTGGTTAAAAGTTATCTTGATGGTTATGAAAAATATTAAGGATCAATGAACACGTGTTTTAGTGTTACAATAGTACCTTCTACACAGTAACTTGAATATGTTGTATTGAATATGTTGTAACTTGAATAACTTGAAAGTAACTTGATATGAGGATCTTGCCCTCCTGGGTTCTGAGGACATTGTTGTGTCTAGAGGAAAAATTTGGAGAACAAATTCAGGACCATTTGGTGTATATATACATATATATATGTTTATGTATATATGTGTGTGTGCATACACACACGTGTGTAATGTATATATACATATACATACACCATGCATGTATGGCCAATTTTTTTTCTGCTTACATTACCCTCATAACTATATTCCAACTATAATTCAAATAGAAGGTATGAGAGCCTAGAGCAAAGCAAAGAATGATCAAACTGACTTAATTCTGTTCATGCTATTGAATCATTTGTTTATTGTCGGGAGAATAATTCCCCTAAACACAAACAGATGCAATTAGGACTTGCATTTAATGTTTTGGATCTCAAAGACCCCTGAGTCACTAATTTAATTATTTTTCCCTGAAAGCATCTTCAAGTTTCCCCATAGCTATCGATTCAGAAAGAACTAGAGAAGAAAGTATGTAAAGGTCTAAAGATCTGGAATCATTGGTGTTTCTGTATCTTTCATTACATTGCCTGCATCTAAGTCTTATTTTGGACCCTGGGTAGTATGGAGAGGTTGAGTCAGTGCTTAGATGACTGAACTCTGCCACAACTGCAATTTGGCACTGCCCTTTGTGACAGTCCCAGGGTTAATGCACTGCTATACCTTGGATTAATGAGTGCCTACATCGTAATGACCAGGTCTTTCAGTTTAAGGGAAAAAAAGGATGCTCTTTTCTGGCTAGTTAAAGGTTTGAAAACATATACACCCTAAAGGTAAGCCTTAAATTTCAGACAGTTATAAAGGAGCAAATTGGATTGTCTCCTTTACAGCTTGACTAAGGATTCATTTTCTGCTATATCAAGAGAGAAAAAAAGGGTTAGTAATGTTATGAGACTTTCTAATGAGTCCCTCTAAGAGCTAGAGTGTTGAAAATAGGGACAGCACACGTACCATATCAGTTTTTCTAGTAAAGAAGAAAGGAGGAGTTGCTTAAAAAACTACTCAGAAATAGAAACCAAGTTAAAGGTGATGTTTTGGCTGTTAGGCCTTCTTCAGGCCACGATCTAAAAAACTAACATTTTTCTATTTCTTCTTCTGCCTAAGGAAGGCCTCAAAGACAAAATGTTGCCTTTAACCTTATTCTGTATTCCACTGAGTATTTTAGAGACTAGAAAAATGTTGCTGGGGCAAAAAATGATAAGGCACTACAAGATCAGAAGCAATCTGCCATTATTTTTTCTTAAATAAGTAGACTGAGAACTTCACCCACAGAGTTATTCTGAATTCACTGTTCTGGCCAGGGACTTCAGTAGTAAATAAGTAAGTGAGCCCCTGACTTCAGTTCGTACATTTTTGGATGGGAATGTTTTTTCTCTCTCAGTTTGGTCTGCCTGATCATTTTGATATTTCTTTCCCGGTATAACTTATTATTTTTGTTCTGTAGCGAATGTGGTATTTTAAAAATAATAAAACTTTTAAGCATTTGAGAATTAACTTTAAATGTTTATTTTGCAATTTTGTAGAAAGACATTTTATTTCCTGTCATATTTGACAGCTAGAAAATATTTTAAAACTATACAAAAATACTCTCACAACAATGATTAGTGAATTAAAAATGTTTGCTTGTACCTTTGCTTGAGTTTGGGGCAGCTAGGTGGCTCAGTGGATAGTACTAGGCCTGGAGTTAGGAAGACACCTTCCTGAATTCAAATCTGGTCTCCTGTATTCATTATCTGTGTGACTCTAGGCAAGTCACTTAACCCTGTTAGAATCAGTTTTTTCATCTATAAAATGAGCTGGAGAAGAAAATGGCAAGGACTTGGCAAACTTTGCCAAGAAAAGTAGGGTCACAAAGGGTCAGATGTAACTGAAAAACAACAAAACATTTTTGAATTTAATTTATATAGAATGTTTAAAAAAAATAGTTCAGAGTGCAGAAAAATTAAAACCTAATGAGAAAAAAAGCATTAACTGCCCAAACAACCAGATCTTTATACGTTCTCACTTGTCTCATGTAGAGATGGAACATGGTCAAATATAAATGGGTTCACCTTTGATAGACATGGCTTTGGGCATTGAGGAATTATGACTTGTTAGGTATTCTATTTCAAAGTTCAAAACACAAAGTCTAGAAGTTTCAGATTTTATGAGAATAAGGTTGCAAAATTACATTCATGGGTTTTGTGAGATATTTGCTTCCCCATAAAAGAATTACTATTATTCTTTGAGTATCTAAAATGCAGTTATGAGAATTATTTTGAAATAATGGTCATGATAAAGAGAGAAAATCAAATCATTCTGAGCAAAAGGTGTACCTTGAAAATAATGCATATTTCTATTTGTTTGTAGAAGTTCTTGCCAATTATATGAATGAAATATAAAATGGAACACCCTGGATTATTGGGTGGCATACAGTTTTTTTTTAAAGTGAACATAGGCTTTCTTTTTTCATGAAAAACTCTGTGAAGGCAATTAATTGCTTTTTTTTTTTTTCATGTGGAGGTAGACCTATGTTGTCATTGGTTTAAGTATTCCTCAGTAAGGAAAATTCTTCTCGAAAAGTAGATCATCACCTCCTCAGTAATTTGTTGTTTTAGGAAGTTGCCTGGAAGTATTGAGAGGTTGTGACTTGCCCAGGGTCAGGCTCATAGTATGAACTAGTGGTGAGGCTTCAACTCAGATCTTCTTGCCTGAGGTTGGTTCTCTATTTTAAATGTGTTAAAATGGTCAAAGAAAACTGATAGTAGAGTAAAGGATGAATTCTGACTGTTAGAATACTTTTATTCCTGCCACTTTAATTATAACCTAGAAGCCCTATGAAAAACCTGTATTGAAACCCACATTAAATGGGCCATCTCTGAACTAACTACATTGCATTTGTGTTTAGATGGATTTCTCTAAGAAATGAAGAAATCTATAGTCTTTAGGTTCTGTAGATATACAAATGAATGAAAATGTATCCATACTTTGTAAAAATAATTGTTTTGTTTGTTTTAACTCTGATACAAATTTACTTGAGATATAATAGCTGCTCTGCCAATCTGGGTAATTGTCCAACTAGCAAGTATTTGGCTAATCATAGACTAGTTCTCAATATCTAAAAAGTGGGACAATTATTTGAATGATAAGGGGAAATATTTACAAAAGGAAATTTTAAAATCCTAGGCTAATATATTTTTCACTCTAAAAGTAAAAGAAGGGAAGAGTACTTAACCCCATCATAGGGAAAAGATGCTCAAGAAAGAAGCTGTTGGCCTATCTAGTTAGGCTGGGTCTTGCCTGGTGATTGATCATACGCTGTTGAAGTCATCTTGTGTGGAGATTCTGGTCCTAGATTTGCAGTTTCAGAAAGCCCAATAAAATTTTTAACTCCAGTCTTACACACTAAAGAAATAGATGACAATGTTACAGGTAATTGTTGACAGAGTTTAAAAAGAAGAATATTTATCAATTCCATATGGATAGACTTAATTCTCTGCATTCATCTAAAATAGGGCAAGATTTGTAAACCTTTGATAAGATTGTTGCAATGTCTACTTTATGTTATAAGATTTAGAGTCTCATGCTCTTCTTGAACATCATTACCATTTTTATACATGTAGCAGGGAATTGTCCACTGAGAGATCAGTCTCAGGAATATGCTCTCTGATAGAGAATTTCTCTGCATTTGTGAGTGTATAGTGACATATTAACGTGAGTATATATACACCAGACATATATGATACACATGTGCATAGTTATACACACACATCCTTTGCAAAACTTCATTAAAAGTATACTTTTCTTAAAATCAGAGCCACCCTAGAAAGTTTGGAACATGTGGTTACTCTACTTGAGAGTTTATCCTTCATAATGTCTGTAGATACTAGTGGAATTTGTTGGTGGATGATAGATATTCTCCTGGGATTTCCCTGGGTTTCAGTATACCGTACATGTTGAGATTGAGAATATCTCAACCAATTTGTAGCGAACTGTTTGTTGGGAATTTGGTCTCCATAGAATTAGTGTCTGCAAATTCTCCGAAAATAGTGTTGTAATACTATAGAAATGTAGGAAGATGCCGGGTTATAGTACAGTTCATCTGTATTAAACATCATACACACATGTATGTCTGTGTAATATATATAGAGAGAGACATTTATACATATGCATATATACGTATAAATGTGTGTATATATATGCTTCCAGGGTCTCTCCGAATAACTTCAATATTGACTGTGAGACATGAGAAGGACCATCCATCATGGTCCAAAAAAAGATGCTATGTTCAATAAGCACAGCAGAATTATTGAAGCATAAAGGAAAAGTGAACCATGCAAACCCAGAGCTACTTCCACACTAAATGTTCTAATGAACCACTTGCAACTGATCTGTAGTAGCACCTTTCAGACTCATCATGGACTGATCAGTCATGGCTGACTCCAACAATGTGACATCATTGGTCTTCTTTGAAAATAAAGGGTGAACATCAACCCAACTAAACACCTTATGAAGATCTTACTGCTTTGGAACTGTGGCCAACATGGAGTACTGAGTTTTAATTTTAAGTGAAGTTTGATATTCACAAAACCCTTAGCACAAAAATATTTATTCTACTAAGGCAATATTATTTGAAGTATTGACTCCATAACCTCTTGTATAAAAAATCTTCCCCCCTCCAAGTGATGCCTACATGGAGTCATCTTCTTGTCTTCTGAGAGTTTTACTACACAGAACATATTTAGTAAAGTAAGATGATGGTGATTATTCTGTGTATGATTGCCAGGTAAGGTTGACCCAACAAAAAGTGAATTGGTAAATTTGGGCTAGCTGGGGACCAGATTAAGAAATTATTTGAATTATAGTTTGATTTTTTATTTATTGTAAATGTATAGGAGAATTTATTAATATTAATAATAGCTAATATTTATATAGCATCTCAATGTTTGCAAAACACTTTACAAATGTCATCTCATTTTTATCCATACAACAATCCTGGGAGGTAGATACTATTATTATCCTCATTTTACAGATAAGGAAACTGAGACAAATAGTGACTTGTTCAGGATGACACAGTTAGTAGATGTCTGAGGTCAGATTTGAATTCTGTCTTTCTTATATTTCATTTCTATGCTACATAGACCTGTCTTTTACCTTTTTACACCTGTTCCTTTACAATTTCATTCCTCTCTTATAAAATGATGGGATCCTCAATTTCCTCATGTTATTTTAAAGCAAAGGGATCCTAACGCAAAAATTACAGTGAAGTGAAGATCCTTTAAGTGATGTATCTTCACTAATGAAGCACTCATTTTCCAAATGAAATAAATAATAGTTTGGGGACTTGACAGGACGCTGCGGAGCCATGAGAATTTTCCATTTTCCAATGCACGTTCCCAACTCCCCCAGCCCAATCTTCGGTGACAATGTGAACCTGTGGTGGCTACATAGAAGTGGGAATAAGCATGTTTTACTTGAAGAGCAAATTAAGAAGGTCTAAACAGTGCAGTAACACTCCAAGGAATTGATGGGAGCTTCTGCATGACGAAGTAACAAGAAGAAAATATGAAATGCATAAAAACTCTGCACAGCAGTTTTAGAGCTTTGATAAAATATAAAATGTCTTTAACCCCTTAGCTGTTCTTGCAAACGCCTGCAATTCAAGAATTTTATTATTCTGGGGCTAACGTATTTTAAACCTCAATAACTGAATGTTTCCTTTGGGATACCCTCAGGCAAACTATATATTGATTTTCTCAGAATGCAATGTATTTTTCATTAGTACCAAGGTTTGGTGGGTATCTAGTCATTTGTTCACCAAATTCCACTGAAAATTAAAACTGAAGACTCTATTTTGGCTATGAAGTCATCAGAGTATGGACATTACTTTTTTTCCTATTAGACACTATTTTGACATTCATGCTGCATGGAGTTCCCTTTAACAGCGGTTGTACACCAAAACTCACCTCTTCAACTTGACCTGTCCCTTTGAGCTAACCACCTTTCTCTGTTTGCCTCATTGAACCATTAGTCACAGGATATACGACTCCATGACAGATTTGACATTGCAAAGACAGCTCATTCTTCTGATATAGCCTTTAAAGGTGATTAAGTTGCCTGGATAAGTCAGATGAAAATAATATCTTTAAGTTATACAAATGACTATCTCAGATTCCTATGAATTCTTTTGCTCAGAGAGTCAGTCTCTGCCATATGGATTTTCCCTCTTGAAAGTATAATAGTTTATCATGCACTTGTGTGCCTTTCAATTTCCTTTCTCTGCAAGTGTGTTCTTTCATTATAAATTATGTCTTTCACTTTTCTGATGGAATAGAGCCCAAGGAAGCTAGACTGTCCCCTCAGATAAGGTTGACATAAAACTTGATGTGTATGTATATAATAGAATGGACAGAACATTGGACTTGAAATCAGGAAGACTCATTCTTAGATACAGCTGTGGGACTGGCAAGTCACTTAACTCTGTTTGCCTTGGTTTACTCATCTGTAAAATGAGCTGAAGAAGGAAATGGAAAATGACTCCAGCATCTCTGCCAAGAAAATGATGAGGTATCATGAAGAGTCAGATATGATTGAAATGGTACAACAAGAGCAGCACCAAATATAGATACATATACTTATGTGCGTAAATATATAGACAGAATAGAAATAACATAAAGATATAGGTATAGTTCAACACACTAATTAGCAATTAAGATATTAAATATATAGATAGATATAGATAGTTAAGTATCAGATTGAAACCTAAACCATGTGTTTTAGTTGTGGCATCTCAATTAGATGAGAACACATCTCAATCAAATAGCTAATCAAACGCAGCTAAGCCCATACATGCTTTGAGGATTCTTACGCCAACTTTCATTCTCACTAACAAGTCTTCTATTCCAGAGTAAGGCTACAGCTCCTCTTCAGGTTCCTCTGAGAGGTTAAGAGGGATTCTGTTTCCAACTGATTGATTTGAGCCACACTTGGTGTACTTTCCCTCTCCCCAATTGTTAATTGAGAATTGTTTAGGCATCTAGTCTTAAGTGCTTTTTCTGAAGGGATATTTCAAAGTTGGTCCTTTAAGAATGGTTGATACAAAACATCCCCCAAAATCTGCCAGACTTTACCGCAAATGTGTACTGAGTCCAAGGGAAAGTGGGTTCAGGCTTAGAGATTACATGTAGCAAAGGGGTGACTCACAGCTTAAGGTTGCGAGAAGTCTTTTTCTCCCATTCATGGTGTGTTCAAAAGTTTTTCCTTAGGCATAGCAGGTCTGTATCTAGTCTGCCTTTGGTTCTTGATGTATCTACTCTTGGGAGGAGATGGCCAGGAAGGGAGGTTGCTAGGATCCTGATGAGAATATGGGAAATCAAAATCCTACAAACTCAAACTCAAGTCTTCTTCTATGTGTATATTGGGGAGGGAGGAAGGAGTGGAGGGAAGGAAGTAGACCTATGCCCGGGCTAGAATCAAGACTTCTCTTCCCCACTACCTCCCACCCCTCCTTTATCCCCTTGTAATTTTTCCTTAGGTGTATGCTGGAACACTGATTATTGCTTCCTGATACTAGCTAACTAAGTGTCTATCCATAGGACTCTGAGGGTATGATGATATCCCTCAGTCAACTGGACCAGACTTCCTGCTTGGCATCATTTCACTTCATCCAATGAATTTCAAAGACTTTTCATATTAGGCATAAGGTGTTTGATTGGTTGATTGATTGACTGAGATATTCTTTACTTAGCTAAAGTATCAGTTAAAATGTGTTAGTTAAAATTTGTGGTTTTGGTTTCAACCCCACCCTTAAACATCTAAATCTATATATTTATAAGAAGATACTAAATAAAAAGAGAAAAATTCTACTCCCTTAAAAAAATAAAAATAAAAATATGAAATTCAGGTCAAACTATGTCAAAGGGCAATCTGAAATATTTGTATGTATACACACATGCATGAAACAAATCTCCATATCTAACATGACCATTTAAATGACTTTTCATGTGTAACCACACAATTGCTTCCAGTGACTATCAAATTTGATTAAAAGTAAATTTTATTTGAAGCACAGTGTCTTGATGGCACTCAATGGATATTTGTTAATTAATTTTACAAGCAACATCCAGAAACTCCTAACAAAATTCACCTAATACAATATGTAAACCAGTGTTCTAATAATTACGTGATGTAGTCTAATCTTTTCAGAGATTTAGTTACTCTGTACATTCTTGTACCTCTGAGTAGCCACAGCAATATTACGTGCTTTAAAAAAAAAAACTTTAAAAAGGGCAAAATCCAGTTTTTTCAATCTAATTTCCATGGTAGCAATGCAATTAATTTATGTATGCTTTAATGTTAAATTTTACCTCTTTTTAAAATTAATTTTTTGGACAATTTTAAGTTGTCTAAAAAAATGTGCAAGTACTTTGAAAAGTACAAAGCAATATATAACTGTAAAGTGTCTAGTATCCTTTCTAGAATGATGTATTAATTAAAAAATTTTTTTTAAAGTGGAACCAATAAGATACTTTACCCAACAGCTCGAAGGTGTTTATTTGTTTGAAATAATCAAGTCTAACTCATGGAAAACAGGCCTAGTGAGAAGCTTTCTACTTATTGTCCTTTCTATCTGTCCTTTTGGTCAACTAGGTGGTTTCTACTTACTCATTTGTTCAAATTTTCTTTTCCTAAGGATAGAAACATTTCTGAAAAGGGCAAATGAAATTGAGTCCCGAGGTTTGCTACCTTTGGCACATATTTGCATAAACTCCGCTTGTTCTAGTGTTGAAATTCAGCCGTTTGAACTGGGACCCCTCTTTTATGTGGTATTACCACCCATCATGAGAAGTAGCAGGGCCCTTTTTGGGACTATTTACTGACTGGCATAATTCCAACATCGCCTATTAGCCTCAAAGAACAGGCTGAATAATTTCTTTTCATTGGCCACAATTCTTTTTCCTGCTACTATTCCACACATCCAACAACTGAGAAATATTGAGTTTAATCCAAGTTTCAGCCCATGCTTACCCAGGACCTACTTTTTCAGCAGTATCTTAAAATGGGTTTCTGCTTCATGAGGAATATCTGAAAGACCAAATCAACAAAATTCCATAATTATGTCACTAAAACCTTCAAAATAAATTCTTTGAGCTCTTGTCACACATTTCATTTAGTAACATGGGAATCCCTCTTAAGCAGAGAGGAGTTAAGACTTTAGAAGAGTTTTGATAAAGTATAAACCTACTTAATCCGATAGAACAATAAGCTCCTTGAGGTCAGGTGCTGGTTCATTTTGATTATTGTATCCCCTGGACCTAGCGCAGTGTTTTTTATTTTGTGAGGCACTTAATGCATATTTATCCATCAGACTTGAAACTTCACCCTTCCCTTATTTTGTGTTTAGCAGAAAAGTAGAGGGAATGGGTTGGAAAGCAAAATCCGTTCTCTATGTTAGTTTGATATTACTGACGATGATACGCAAACTTCTTATGACAAGAAAGCACAGGTTTATATATTAATGATGGAGCCATGTAATTTATGCTGTATACTAGAAAAAAAGGAAGTCTACCAAATGGAAAAGGACAGTAATAGGAAATGATCACCCTGAGATGAGAGCTAGTAAAAAGCCATTTACAACTCAGCCTGTTGATTTTAGCATTTCTTTCACTTAGACGGGCCTAACGGACAGGAATTTTTGTTTTCTTTTTATCTTTCCACTTAAGCTGGAAAGTTTTGAAACCTACCAAACCCGTAATCTAGCATGAGATGAAAGGAAGCTATTTTTTGTTCCTTCTTGTCTTTTTTTCCAATGGTAGACATTTCTTTTGCCGATGCTGTAAGGAATACATAGCTTTACTTTCATGGAGCCTAGACGCTTAAGTTACGAAATACTATTCACTGAATCAGACCCTGTAACCTCTTCATGGTTTTAATATCTGTGACTATAAAAGTTGTGCATCCAGGGTTAAGAAAAAAGGGCTGGGATGGGAATCATAAAAACCATGGCAAAGCCTCAGATTGAGAATGGGATCCTGTATAATTTTGGCCATGCAATTCCAGATCCCTCAGTTTCAAAACTGGGATACAAAAATTCACTACTTACTTACTAGTTCCTTTTTGGAAAGAACTTGATGGTCATTGGAATACCTGCATATTCTTTCTAACTTAAATGATCAACATCTCTGTTAACTCATGGCCACGGCTCGAATGACCAAAATTCTAGGTTTGTTCCAGAGCAAATTGTTTTGCGTACATTGGTATCCCAATTGTCATACTGTAAAGAAATTGAAGTACAAAATTAAGCTTTATGAAGTAATATTGGTTTTACAAATCCTGACACTTATATTACCCAATCAATCCTTACTTCTCTCATTCAAATCACCCTACTATAATGTAGAGAAATGGTTTTAAAAAATTCCAGATGTGAATCAACTTTTCTCTAAGGAAACTCATTTTAGTAGGTGTATCACATGTGTGTTACTCTTATTAAAAAGCAGTGGTGGCTTCCCTCCACCCCACCCTCCCATTCCTTACTCCCATCAACCTCCAGACCATACTTTGTCACTCTAGCAATATACTCTCACATATTTAAGGAATTTTCTGACTACTGATTGCAAATTCTGAGTGCATATTGGGAAATTCTTTACCTGGTTTATTTGCAATTTACTGTCATTGGTTTGGACAATTTCTACTCTAAGACATGATTTTTATTATTAACTGGTAATGATTCATTTTTTCACCATAGAAAGTTTAAACTTAACCACAGTGAGCACAGAATACTCTATCAATAAAATGTCTTTTGAGGTAAGGCATCTGAATCTTTGCTTCCTTATTCCCACAAAATGACAGAAACCCTCTCCCTTTGGTTACTAAGTGCTCTTTCCCTTCTAGTTCAGTCCCTAGATAGGTGTCATGGCAGACAGAGTGTTGGCCTTAGAGTCAGGAAGACTTGAATTCAAATGTGGTCCCAGACACTTACTAGCTATGTTACTTGGGTAAGTCACTTAACTTTATCTTCCTCTGTTTCTTCAACTGTAAAATAGAGAAAATAATAGCATCTATTTCCTAGAGTTGTTAGGAGCATCAAATGAGGTATTTGTAAAATACTTATCACAATGCCTGGCACATAGTAGGTGCTTAATAAACAAACATTTTCTGGGTTCCTTCTACCACTGCACTAAGAGTGCTCTGTATGATAAGTGCATTTCTAACAAGAAGTGAACCTTTTATTCTCAGAGTATGCCAGCTTGGCTGCTTGTCTATCTTCCCTGCCACCCTGCCCCCCAAAAAACCAGTCAGGCTTTTCTTGACAACCAATAGTGTTTATGTGGAAAAATTATCTATTTTCTAGAGTATTTTTTGTTTGGAAGGTTTTTACTCCTATGCTCCCTCATTTATTTAAAGATGAATCATTAAATGTCAAATTAATATTTGAACCAATCTGTTTCTGAAGCAAGATTTTTAAGGCTGAATTTGCAGTGGTAACATTGAAACTGAAAATAACATTGGCTATAGGAATAAAGCCTGGGCTTGTGATTTCAGTGGTGTAGGGAACTCTCAGGCGAGTAAACTCCCTCCAACAACGTAGGTCCACAACATTTTTTCTTATAGTTGTCTTGGAACTCTTAGAGTTTTAATGTCTTGCCCAGGAACACTAAGTTAGTGCACCAGGGCTGGATTTTGAGCCCAGGCTTTCCTAGGTTTGATCTTGGTTCTTCATCTATTATAACACGCTGCCCATATTTCCTCTACTGGAGATGCTCTAGACTAATTGCTTATTTTTTAATGATGTTCAGAGCAATTAAGTGACTCATCTAGACTCACACAGCTAATTAATAGTAGAACTTGAACTAAAACCCAGGTCACCTGAATTCCTGTCTACCTAATCATGGAGATAGCTCTCTGTCAACCACATAAATGCAGTCTAATATCCAAGAACAACAACAAAAAATGAAAGCAAAACCCTCAAGTTCCTTCTTTCTATCGCCAACAAAACTTTTGCAGAATGATTTTCTTTGCTGTATTGACTTTAGTTACTTGGACGATAAAAGTATGGGGAGGGTATTGTTTTTTCTCTTTTTAGTAATTAATTTATTTTTACTTCTTAACATTCACTTCCACAAGATTTTGAGTTCCAAACTTTCTCCCCATCTTTACTCTCTTCCCATCCCAAGATGGCATGCATTCTGATTTCTCCCAATATGACCTCCCTTTTATCAGTGCTCCCCTTTCTCTTATCCCTTTCCTTTCTATTTTCCTGTAGGGCAAGACAGATTTCTATACCCCATTGCCTGTAAATCTCATTTCCCAGTTTCACGTAAAAATACTTTTTAACATTTGTTTTTAAAACTTTGAGTTGCAATTCTCTCCCTTACTCCCTCTCTATTCAACTTCATTGAGAAAGCAAGCAGCTCAATACAAGTTACACATCTGTAGTTATGCAAAACACTTCCATAACAGTCATGTTGTGAAAGATTAAGTATATTTCCCTCCCTTCTACCCCACCCTCCATTTGTCCTATTATCTCCTTTGACCCTATCCCCCCTCAAAAGTGTTTGTTTCTGAATACCCTCTTCTCCCATTTGCCCTCTCTTCTACCATCCCCCCTCTCCTATCCCCTTCCTCCCCCTACTTTTCTGTAGGGTATGATAGATTTTGAGTGTGTATGTTTTTCCTTCCTTAAGCCAAATCTGATGAGAGTAAGATTCATTCATTCCCTCTCATCTCTCCCCTCTTTCTCTCCATTGTAAATTTTTCTTGCCTCTTTTACGTGAGACAATTCATCCCATTCTACCTCTCCATTTCTCTTTATCCCTGTATTGTACCCTCTCTCACTCTCTGTATACACATACACACATACACATATATATACAGACATACATATATGTGTATATATACATATATTCCCTCCAACTGCCCTAATACTGAGAAAAGTCTCATGAGTTACAAATATCATCTTTCCATGTAAGAATGCAAACAGTTCTACTTTAATGAGTCCCTTACGATTTCTCTTTCCTGTTTACCTTTCCATGCTTCTCTTGAGTCTCTTATTGGCAAATCAAATTGTGCATCAGCTTTGGTCTTTTCATCAAGAATGCTTGACAGTGTTCTATTTTATTGAATGTCCATTTTTTCCTCCTGAAGGATCATGCTCCTATTTGCTGGGTAGGTGATTCTTGGTTTTAATCCTTGCTCCTTTGACCTCAGGAATGTCATAGTCCAAGCCCTATGATCCCTTAACATGAAAACTGCTAAATCTTGTGTTATCCTGATTATGTCTCCACAATACTCAAATTGTTTCCTTTTGGCTGCTTGCAATGTTTTCTCCTTGACTTGGGAGCTCTAGAATTAGGCTACAATATTCCTAGGAGTTTTCCTTTTGGGATCTCTTTCAGGAGGCAATTGGTTGATTCTTTCAATTTCTATTTTACCCTCTGATTCTAGGATATGAGGACAATTTTTCTTGATAATTTTTTTGAAAGACAATGCCCAGGCTTTTTCTTTATCATAGTCTTCAGATAGTATGATAATTTTAAAAATTACCTCTCTTGGATCTATTTTCCAGGTCAGTTGTTTTTCTGATGAGATATTTCACATTGTCTTCTACTTTTTCATTCTTTTGGTTTTGTTTTATAATTTCTTGATTTCTCATAAAGTCATTAGCTTCCATTTGCTCCATTCTAATTTTTAAGGAATTATTTTCTTCAGTGAACTTTTGGACCTCCTTTTCCATTTGTTCAATTCTGCTTTTTAAGGCATTCTTCTCCTCATTTTTGGACCTCTTTTTGCCATTTGGGTTAGTCTATTTGTTAAGGTGTTATTTTCTTCAGCATTTGTTGGGTCTCCTTTAGCAAGCTGTTGATTCGTTTTTTATGATTTTCTTGCATCATTCTCATTTCTTCCCAACTTTTCCTCTAGTTCTGTTACTTGATTTTCAAAATTCTTTTTTAGCTCTTCCATGGCCTACAATCAATTCCTCTTTCTCTTAGAGGCTTTGGGTGTAGGAGCTTTGACTTTGTTGTCTTCTTCTGGCTGTATGTTTTGATCTTCCTTGTCACCAAAGTAAGATTCTATAGTCTGATATTTTTCCTCCTGTTTGATCATTTTCCCAGCCAACTGCTTGACTTTTTTAGCTCTTTGTTAAGGTTGGACTCTGCTTCCAGTGTGGAAGGTGTACTGTTCTAAACTTCAGAGGTTTTGTGTGCTGTTTTCATAAATATTTCTAGGGACCTGTAAATTTTCAGTTCTTCCAATGTTGGGTGATCAAAGGAGAGGTGTTTACTCCTTTCCTGGTCCGTCTTCTAGTCTGTGAGGACTAAAAGCATTTTTTTCTGCTTTGGAAGTGTAAGAAGGATTCTCTCTCCACTGCCATCACAAACTCCACCATACCACAGCTCCTCCTGGCCCTGGAACTTTGACACAGATTAAAACATGGGCAAAAGAAGAGAATCATGCCTCAGCATCAGCAAAGAGATCTCTACAATCTCCCTGTGATCCACTCAGTCTTCCTACCATCTGGAGACTGAGAGCTCTAGAAGCAGTCCTAGATTAGGGCTGGTCTGTGCTCCTCTCTCACTCACATCCCACAGATCTTTCCTGCTGACCTTCTAAGCTATCTTTGGTGTTTATGGGTTGAGAAGTCTGGAAATTGCTACAATTGCTAGTGATTCAGTTCCCTATGGCCTGCTCTAGGTTAGATAGCATCCCTTCTGTGTAGGTAGAGCCTAAGCTGGACTGTGCTCTTCTTTCAGACTGGTGCAATAGACCTTTCCTGCTTACCTTCCAGGTTGTCTTGGATTGGAAATTTGTTTCACCCTGCCATTTTGTGGGGTCTGCTGCTCTAGAATTTATTACAGGTATTTGGAGGGGTTTGGGGGACAGCTCAAGGAAGTCCCTATTTTTGATCTTCCATCTTAACTCCACCCTTTGAGAGTATTGATAATAGGAGAGATTGGTCACATATCTATCATGCTTTCTGGTTCCTAAATTACATCAATAAATATTTATTATTGCTTATAGAAAGTGTTTCACTAACCTGTACTCACATTTATTGTTTTATTTTTAGATATAAAGAAAAAATCTCAAAAATATTCTTGGATTTAGAGCTGGGAAGGACCTCACAGGTCATCTCTGAATACCATTCCTCTCTCTCACCCTTATTTTC
This sequence comes from Notamacropus eugenii, assembly GCF_028372415.1. Taxonomy (NCBI): domain Eukaryota; kingdom Metazoa; phylum Chordata; class Mammalia; order Diprotodontia; family Macropodidae; genus Notamacropus; species Notamacropus eugenii. The sequence goes on from NC_092875.1 coordinate 452,583,565, forward strand.
TAATTGAAGAAATTGACCCTTGTCCAGTCAGATTGTATGGAGTAGAGAATCAGAATTTGGACCCAGTCTTCTGATTCTAGATCCAGTGGTCTTTGCCCTGTACATTGCCTTTTTGAAAGAAACTTTTAAAATAGAAACCAATTGCTCTGTTCCCTCCCTCTACTTAAAACAAATCCTTCCCCCCCCCCCCCAAATCCTCTGTATTCTTGATAAAGGAAGACATTAGTTGAATCCTATAATGTAAAAACCACAATATATTTATAAGAGAGGCATTATACTGGTGAACCTTGGATGACTTTATTCTGTCACCAACTGGGATTTAACTAACTGACCTTGAAACTAGGCCTTTCTAGTTTTCTTTTGAAGTGTTAGAGGATTCATTATTTGAATTTCAGTTACGGTTTGCAGTTTTTCACTGAGTCTAAGTATCTACAAAGGGATGAATAAATGTATGTTACCGTCAGATTTTGTTTATCGCAAGCAAGCCTAGCTCTTAAGTTTTTTCTTGATATACATGATTCAAAAGATTCATGGAATCTTAGGGCTGGAACGTAAATCAGAGATCATCTTGTCTCACTCATCCCTTCATTTTATAGATGAACAAACTGAGACCCATAGAGGTTCATTGACTCATTCTTTAATTTTTCCTTAAATATTTCTTGAGCAGCCTCTCTATGAGCCCCAGAATTAGTTAACTCACAGTATGTGTAGTAAGGTAGATAAGACACATTCAGAGGAAACTAGAATAAGAGGTAGAGTCCCATAAATTCCACAAGAGAGGTACAAACAAAGTGTGATGGAGTTTCACAGGAGGAAGGGAGTTTATATGCCAGATGGATCAGGAAAAGCTTAATGAAAGAAGTGGCTTTTTCAGTTAAGCTTTGAAGAATAGGTATGATTATATTATCCTGGTTTAGTCCCTTCAGATAGAAGTACTCTACTATTACATAAGTACAAACTTACACCATTGTATAGGCATTAAAACCTATCCCTTCCCCAGGAAGACTCCCAGAATGTGTAAATATATATGTGCAGCTTCAGGTGTCTTTGTACACTAAAAGGTTGTTTTTTCTTTTACTCCTTCCTTACCATTATTTCTTTCACATTAATCCCTCATTCTCCATTTTCACCATTTCCCTGATGCTTGCTACCATGTGATTTCAGGCAAGTCCAATGATTCTATGATTCTTTCTCCCTCTTATCTATTAAGTAGCTACTGAATTCATACATCAAAAATGAGGTGTAACTGGAAATAGGCAGAAATATTCATTATAATTGAAGAGGTCACAGAACTTTGATGAATTTTAAAAATAATTTACTTTAACTCAATATTTATTATCTACTCTGTGTAAGGTATTGTGCAAAGCCTTTTTGTGAACACCAAAATGATTTAAACACCTATATAGCAGGTTCCAGAAGTCTTAAGTTTTAGGCAATTAGTATTATGAGTGTTGTGTTAAGCTTTCTCCACATAGGATTATTATTGCTTTTTTTATTATTAGATCATCTCCACTGGTTCAGATTTTCCTGACTTAGAAGCTTCTATTCAGGTCCAAGATATTGACCAAAGTTTCTCATTGGATGACTCTATCACTGATGGAATCAATCAGCCCTACACCTGTAGCTATTTGTAAAACATCACATGCATCATTTTCTCGATCACTTTTTTTTTGATATGCCTCTTTTTCAAGGAACTAGGTTGTGCTATGGTGAGATTTATGCCTTGAGAAACACATTTTCCTATGATTCTCTTGATTCATTCATAAATTATTTCATTTAGTCATCCAACATCGACTCTCTTCCTAATTTGCATTAGGATCTAGGGGTATTGCAAAGCTAGATTTCCTGTGTTACTGTGTTTATAGTTTAGCAGATGTGATGTTCAATTCAATTCAACAAAAATTTATGATAAGTTTTCTGACTGTAGCCATGGTTCTGCCATAATGTGACCTTGAGTGGCTCAATTACTTTTATGGACCTCAGTTTCCTTATCTTTAAATGAGGTGGTTGGATTAGATGATTTCTAGGAATGAAGATCTGTAGTTGAAAAGAAAGTTAGAGGTCATCTAAACCAGGCCCCTCTTTGAAAAAATCAAGTCCCAAAGAGGTAAAGTGATTTTCCTGTCTAAAAAGAAAATAAATGGGCAGAAACTCCAGTTCTATGACTTCAAATTTAGTACTCTTCCACTGTACCTCTTATATTTTGAGTTTTTTGCTTTTATTCATTTTATGAACTTCAATTATATTTTCTAATGTTTCTTTATGAAACTATTTCTATCACACTGTTTATTTTTTAAAAACGTGGTAAATCGAACATAGTAGTAACAAAAGTTTCCTACTTATTTGTGCTCCCTTCTGAAATTCCTGCTAATCTTCTGTGTATTTTTAAATGTTTCATTGATTCTTTTTCCTCCCTTCCTCCTTTTCTTCCTTCTTTCTTTCTTTTCTACTTCCTGCCCTCCCTTCCTTCCTTCTGTTCTTCTTTCCTCTCTGTCTTTTCTTTCCTTCCTTTCTTCTTTCTTCAACATATTTTGGGGGGAATAGGGTGCTCTGAGCCAACCCTTTCATTGAAGTCATTGATCATCAAGGTCTGCATTGACTTAGCTTGGAGAATCTTATTAACTCCATCATTGAAATCCTCTGCTTCTTCATCTTTTGCAATAGATACCAGCACATGAGCTCCACTTTCTGTATGGTAATATTTCCATACACTTATGATGAGAACAACAAGGCAAGATGACTAGGCGCACCATGGAATTATGTTACTTGCTGTCTTTAAGATTGTTGTTCATTAACCACAAACCAATGTCATTGACTTTCTAATATACCTTTCCAAGAATAGTTTGTGAGCCATCCTTCCCTTTACCACACTTACTGTATGTTTTCTGGTTTCTTTTGTAGAAATGATGTCAATTTATGTATAGTTCAGTTCTTTCATTTCTGTATTAACTCATTAGTTGTTAGAGAAAGATCTGGCATTAAGCATTTCCAAATATTTCCTGTATGGAGATTAGAAATATGTAGGATACCCTGGTAAGCATTGGATTAGAGTTAGTCAAGTATCCCATTCATGAGTCAAATTCTCGTCAACATGTGCCTACACCTGGACTTGCTCTTCATTGGGGAATAATCAAGCTTTTTCACAATATGGCAAATTCCTTGTCACTAGTCACATTGATAAAAATTTAAAGGTTATTCAAACGAGTAACAAATATTACATAATACACATATCTATAAGATTGATTACATTGCATCCAAGTGCAAGTTCATAAAGTTAGGGCATGTATATTTAGAGTGATGGAATTGGGGACAGAGAAGAAATTTTTCTTTTTCTTAAAAAAAGCTTTTTAAGGTTTTGTGAAGTAGAGGGAAGAAAAAAGAGGATAAGAAGTATTTTTTAGAGTCTTTGAATTAAGAAATATATGATGAAAAGAGTACTCCAGACATGTAGTTCAACTAAAGAAAGCCTCAAAGGCAAGAGTAGAAGCTATGACAGGAGAAAAATTCTAATGAACAGATCTGTCTGAGAATACTGCAAGGTACCTGTGAGGAAGCAGGTAAGTTATGAGAAAAATACCCTGAATCAGCAGATGTAGGCTGCTATTGCCAACTCAGCCCAGTTTCCTATGCATTGCAACAACCAGACTGCTGCACAGAGGAAAAGATATTTTCTTTGTAACTTTCCATGAGTTATATCACCAACCAATTGACATAGTTATGATATCTGCATTGTTACAATGGATGGAAAACAAAAAAGCAAATTCTTTCCTGACATACTGTAGACTTTTTTTAAATTTTGTTTTTACCTAGAATAATTTGACCTAAACATCCATAATTTGCTTAACGAATTTTAATTAGACATTTGGATAATTATAGTGTTCCTAAATTGTTTTTGCTCAAAGCTGTTTTGGATAAATGTCATACTTTTTGTGATATATGTAAAAGAAATAATTTTTTAAAAAAAATTCACAGTACTTAAATTGGAAGAAAAATATCAATTTGGGGGAATTATCTGATTCATAAAAATAGAATAATTTTAATGATTTTTAAAATAATTCTTGGGGGGATAGAGCCAAGATGGCAGAGTAAAAGCAGGGACTTGCTAGAGCTCTCCCTCCAAACCCGCCAAGTATCTGTAAAATGTGATTCTAAATAAATTCTGGAGCTACAGAACACACAGAATGATGGAATGAAGCAAATCTCCTGCCCAAAACAGCCTGGAAGGTCAGTGGGAAGCGTTTGTCACTCCTGGCTGGGAGCAGAGCCCGGTCCAGTGTAGGCCAGGCAGACACAGATAGAACCTGAGCAGGCCTTGGGGATTGGGGGGGGAAAGACTGAATCACTGGCACCTGTGGCAGTTTTCAGGTTTCTTGACCCCAAAACTCCAAAGACAAAGTGGAAGGTCAGTGGAAAAAACCTGTCTGACCTGTATGAGAGAGTAGAGTGGTCCGGCCCCAGCTCCTGGGTAGCAGATAGAGAAGAGGCCCCTGCAACCCTGGCAGTAGTAAGCAGGGTCAGTGGCAGTGGCTGTTTTTGGAGCTCTAGGCCCACTGATTGTGGAGGGATGGAGTGACAGACAGTACATCTACCCCACACCCTAACTGGAAGCAGAGAACCACCTTTACAAAGAGCTTGAGAGTCAAGTGATTGGCTGGGAAAATGAGCAAAAACAGGAAAAAAATCAGACTATAGAATCTTACTTTGGTGACAAGGAAGATCAAAACATACAATCAGAAGGAGACAACAAAGTCAAAGTTCCTACATCCAAAGCCTTCAAGAAAAATGTGAATTGGTCTCAGGCCACGGAAGAGATTAAAAAAAGGATTTTAAAAATGAAGTGAGAGAAGTAAAGAAAAAATTGGGAAGAGAAAATTCAGTCAACTGTTTGCTAACAGGAACTCAAAAATGCTGAAGAAAATAACACCTTAAAAAATAGGCTAACCCAAAGGGCAAAAGAGATCCAAAAAGTCAATGAGGAGAAGAATGCCTTAAAAAGCAGAAATGGCCAAATGGAAAAGGAGGTCCAAAAGCTCACTGAAGAAAATAATTCCCTATAAATTAGAATGGAGCAGATGGAAACACTGACTTCATGAAAAATCAAGAAATTATAAGACAAAACCAAAAGAATGAAAAAGTAGAAGAAAATGTGAAATATTTTGTTGGAAAATACAACTAACCTGGAAAATAGATCCAGGAGAAACAATTTAAAAATTATTAGATTACCTAAAAGCCATAATCATAAAAAGAGCCTAGACATCATCTTTCAAGAAATTATCAAGGAAAACTGCCCTGACATTCTAGAACTAGAGGGGAAAATAGATATTTAAAAAATCCACCAATTGCTTCCTTCCTGAAAGAGATCCCAAAGGAAAACTCCTAGGAATGTTGTAGCCAAATTCTAGAGTCCAGGTCAAGGAAAAGTACTGCAAGCAGCCAAAAGGAAACAATTCAAGTACTGTAGAAACACAATCAGGATAACACAGGATCTAGAAGCTTCTACATAAAGGGATTGTAGGGCTTGGAATATAATATTCCTGAGGTCAAAGGAACTAGAATCAAAACCAAGAATCACCTACCCAGCAGAACTGAGTACAATACTTCAGGGGGAAAAATAGTCATTCATTGAAATAGAGGACTTTCAAGCACTCTTGATGAAAAGACCAGAGCTGAATAGAAAATTTGACTTTCAAATGCAAGAATCAAGAGAAGCATGAAAAGGTAAACAGAAAAGAGGTGAACTTTTTACATTCCTACATGGAAAGGTAATATTTGTAACTTTTGAGATTTTTCTCAGTATTAGGGTAGTTGGAGAGATTATATATATTGAAAAAGGGCACAGGGTGAATTGAATATGACAGGATGATATCTAAAAAAATAAAATTCAGGGGTGAGAGAGGAATATATTGGGAGATGGAGAATGGGAGAAATAGAATGGGGTAAATTATTTCTCATGTAAAAAAGGCAAGAGAAAAAATTTTCAATGGAGGGGAAGAGGGGGAGATGAGAGGGAAAAGTGACTTATGAGATTTGTGACTCTTATGAGATTTGGCTTAAGGAGGGAATAATATGCACACTCAATCTTATCCTACAGGAATTTTGGCGGGAAAGGGTTTAGCCAGGGGTTAGGGGGAGGATAGAAGGGAGGGAAAATGGGAAGAGGAGGTAATTAGAGTAAACACTTTTGGGGAAGGACAAGGTCAAAAGAGAGAATAGAATAAATGGGGGGCAGGATAGGATGGAGGGAAATATAAATTAGTCTTTCACAACATGACTGGAAGGGATAGCTAATACTTATTGTATTACCAAGTTGAGATTGAAAAATATCTTCACACATGTGAGATGAAATTTAATAGAGCTAAATGTAAAGTTTTACAGTGGGTCCAAAAAATGAATTTCATAAATACAAGATCAAAGAGACATGACTAAATAGCAATTAGTCTTAAAAAGACGGGGAGGTTTTAGGGGATGAAAGCTCAATGTGAGTCAGTAGTATAACCTACCATCCAAGGAAGCTTAATGAAATCTTACCCTGAATTTAGTAGTCTCCAGGTTTAGTTAAGTGATTGTTATACTCTGCCCTGGTGAGCTTATATTGTGTTCTGTTCTAGATAATACTTTTTCAAAGGGACCCTGATAAGTTGGAAAACATTAAGATCACCTGTACCCTATGAAGATCCATTGAAGAAACTGGGCATATTTAGTCTAGAGAAGACTTCAGTAGGGGTGGAGAGGAAGATGTATTATGACTGTGCTATGGAAGAGTGATTAGCCTTGTTTTGCTTGACCCCCAATTGAAATGGATGTGAAGTATAAAAGAATAAAAGGCATCAGCTATAAATGAGATTGGCACCATGGTAGAGTAGAAAGTATTTTGGCTTGGAATCTAAAGACAAGTTCTACTACTGGCTCTGTGGTAGTCTTGAACCTTGCAAATGGCTATAATATTGGCATCTAAAGAAACAGTTTCCTGAGCAGCTTTATCAATTTCCCCTATTAGCAACAAAAAATTAAACTCCAAAGTAGGGTTCTAGGCAATATGCCATCCATGAAGAGCCGTGGATGTAAGAGAACTTTAATGGAATAGATTTGGGCTAATAACGATACAGACTTTAAAAGAATACACAACAGCAATTACTAGCCTTGGAATAGCAGTGTAAATACATGCATGATTTACCTCCTTTTCAGGCTCTTTTTTTGTTCTAATTAACAGTCAAAAAAGGAAAACAGCCATCAGTTAAATAAATAGACCACTGCTTGCAGAATTGTCAATGACTAGTTGTTATACTAGTCTACTAATTTGATCATTAGTCTACTAAGCAGTCTGCTAATTTGATCGTTAGTGAACAATAACTAAATTTTGACAAGATATTAGGACAGTTTTATATATTCAAACAGTTGTAGAGTTCTAAGTGATCTTATAGATCATCAGATCTAATCCCTCCTCTCCATCACATTTTTTTTACTGATACAGAACATGAAGCCCAGAATGTTTAAGTGCTCAAGGTTAAAGTCACACAACAAGTTAATAGCAGGGGCAGGAGTGGAACAGTTTATCATTCAACCAATGTAGTATTTGTTGAATGTTTCTAGTACAAACAATAGAGTATTTGTTGAATGTCTAGTACCATGACTGACATTCAGGAATGGAAAAAAAGTGGTACAAAAATCATATAAAAGAAAATTCTTAGCTTCAAGGAGTTTACAATATGGCCAGACCTTCACTTTAACATGCTTACATGTTCATCTTAAAATAGCAATTTACATAGCTTTAAATTGAGAGGAGGGAAGATGGGAGGTGAGAGAGCTGTAAAATAAACCAGTTGTTTCAAACTCAAATAGACACCAATCCCTGGGGCAGCATATTGACTTAGGAAACCACAAATTAACATTATTTATGTTGTGCTATGTTTTTATTTATTTTCTTAAACATCTATCAATTACATCTTAATTTGCTTTAACAGCCGTTGGAAGGTGTGCCCCCATGAATCCATGGGCCTCAGATTTAGCTCCTCTGAGGGTAAACTACAGTCACCTAAACTGATAAAGGGTTTTCTCCTGTTTGCTTTTATCTTTAGAGTGTCTTTAGATATCAGAACTAAATTTCTATAAAACAGGTTAAGCTTAATGGACCTATAATTTAGATTTTTAATTATTCTATGTCTCCCAAACTCTTGTTTTTCTTAGTCAGCTCTTGAATCATGGGAGAAAAATTAATCTCTGGCTACAAGTATTTTCCAAACTATAGTTTGAAACTTTATTTATCTAAGTCCCAGCTAGTCTCTGGATAAGACAGGAATGTGGTATCCGCGTTGGGTATTTAAGTCATATAATCTTGTCAAGGTTCAAAACCAGTGATTGCAGAAAAATGGGATGAACAGGGTGTAGGGTTTCAAGATCATTTAAGAGAGATTAAATTTAAAGAATGAATTCAGTAAATTTAGCAAAATATTTACTTATATGAAAGTATGCTTTGAGGACTGACTTTCAAAAATGAATGTTCTAAGTCATTTTGGCACTATGGTGTCATGTGATCATCCAACTAATTAATGAAATATTTGTCTAATGGAATTAACTATAGATCAGTGTCAATTACTATACTTCATTATATGAAATTAATGAATTTTAAGCCTAAATAAACTTTTAAGTCTTAAATATATTTTAAAGTTAGAATATTTTATACATCGTGTTGATCAAAATAGCCTTTTTGGAGAAAAAAATATACAAAAGTGAATGATGAATAGACATAGATTTTGCTTCCAATATAGTGTGTTATGCAGTTTCAAAAACAGGTCAAGTCACTTCAAATTACAGTTTTTCCAATTAATAAAAGCTTGATTCAATTTAATCAATATTTATTAAACACCTATTGCACAAGGCACTTGGGTGATACAAAGCTTTAATAAGACATAATGTCTGCCCTCACTGAGCTTACAAAGCTTAGTAAGGATAAACAAGATATACACATAGAAGATAATGCTTCATTCTAACATGGAAATGGATCTGCGCACTTATCAGTGTACGAATATGGCATTCAAAGATATAAATCACAACCCCAAAGCTTTTCATATCTGAGCAACTCTTCTCCATATTCTCTTATAAGGTCACAGTATAGATCCACCCAAAATACTAGGGCCCTTCCTCATTGTTTTTGTCTCATTGCAAGAATGCCAATAAAGCATTTAGGCTGCTCATCAGCTATCCTTTTCTCTTATACCTTTCTTTGATGACATCCTTCATACTGCTTCATTGTATTTCTTTGTCTATAATATGTTCCAGCCTATTTGTACCCACCCTGTGTTTCTGTTTTCCTTTTAGAAATCTTCAGTTTCAACTCTTTGGACATAGTAGAGTTTCATCACTCACAGTCATATAACAATACTAATAAATGTTTGTTGCTTTTGTGGGTTGGGTGGGTTTCTAAGCCTTTGTTTCAAGGAGAAGCTTGGGGTCCTTAAAAATCTTTGCAGTTTCCTAAAGACAATCTAATCTACTTTTATTCCATAATTTTGAAAATGCACATTCTAGGCTTACTTGGCTTCTCCTGTACTGATAGACTGAACTATTTAGGGTGATTATATCTAATACTTCAGTTCAATAAACATTTATTAAGTGCCTACTTAATATATGTAACATAGCATGTATATGTATTATATATCATATATACATATTTATACATATACATGTAATGTCAGGCTAAGCAGTGCTAAGCTAAGTGGGGATACAAACAAGAAAAAAAATTAAAAATTAAAAAAAGACAATCTTTGAACTCAAGGAACTTACAATCTAATGAGGAAAGGATGGAGGAAGGAAGACAATGCACAGAAGAAAGCTGGAAAGGTGGGGAGAGACCAGGGGACATCTTGTTCCATGGAGTTGAAACTAGGCAGAGCCCACATACAAATGGGGAGGGAAATGAAGCCCAAGTTCTGCCTTCTATAAGGGAAGGCTTTGGGAGGAATTTAGTGCTCCATCCTCCAGTCCTCCAATCAGAAGGGAGAAGAGATTAGGCATAATGGTATCCAAGGTTTGAGTGAGCAGCACGCTGATGAAAATATAAATCATGAACTAGGACAATCATAGTGATGATTCTAGGAGGAGCAACTCATTCCAAGGAGTTAAAACCAGGCAGAGCTGCAGATGCAAAATTTATAGATTTCATTTAGGAGACTCAGTAATATTCTGGAACTTGATGCTATCAGTACAATGTCATGTTCAAACAAGGACACCTGGAGGACTTCACCATCCATAGGAAATTCCCCTCTATTTGGACCCTCTACTGGCTCTTTTTCATTACAACAATAATACATTATAAAATCACTAGAGAAGTACAAAGAAAGTTCTTCAGAGAAAAAATGTTGCTATCAAGGGGAATCAGAAAAGACTTCATGAAATAAGTTGTAAAAGATGGAATTCAGCAGGGAGCTTTAAGAATAATGTAAGCAAAAGCATAGAGGTGAGAAAGTACAGTGACTTCTTTACCCCCAAACTGCATTTCATCCCAAGGATGATATAAAAGTTTTCCTTACCAGCCAATCCAATACCAGTCCACCATAGCCTTCCAGCACAATAAGAGAAGCCCAAGAACACATGTGGTTTGCAAGGAGCATCCTGGTGCCCCAAGAAAGGGAGCCTCCCCGAGAAAGTGGCTGTTGAGAAGCTTCAGGTAGCAGCAGCAGGCAGTAACATAGTAATCAGTTCCATCCACAGGGGTGCCACAATATTTGGTGCAGGTCAACCCAGTTTCAAAGTTTCTGAGGTTCTTTCCTTTGACCTGAAACACCAGAGAGAGCTCTGAAGATACATCTCTCCAAATCTCAAAGATCCAGGGGACTAAACCCCAAAAGATAGATATTAGCATAAAACCACAGACAACTGAAGATTCTGGGAGATCAAGTAGGGCCAAGTGTTCCACCTAAAAGTGCAGGAGACGGCAAATCCAAGCCTGGCATAAAACCCCAATTCTGGATTTAAAACTAGAAAGATGAGCAAATCAAAAAAGACATTGAATAGTTTCATAAATTATTGAAAATCTAGAGATTCTCCAGAAGGAGAGAGCAACTTCATTATTAAATATAAGTAAACACACTTTCCATCTACAACTCTGCTTGGTTTTGACTTCACAGAACAAGATAACCCTTGGATTCCTTCCCAACTCTATCCCCCTCCTCATTTTCCAGATTATAAACTTGTTAAGGGCAAAGAATGTCTTTCTTTTTCTTATTTGTAAACCCAGTCAGTTTCACAGTGCCTGGACATAGTAGGAACTTAATAAATGCTTATTTAATTAAATTGAATGACCATGTGACTATCTTAGACAAATGAAACAAGAGATTAAAAATGAAATAAATGCTCTGGAGGAAAGAATTACAAGGATAATAAGTGCTTTAAAAGAGATTGTGATAACCTTACCCAAGAAATGGACTCCCTAAAAACTAGAATGGAGCAAACATAAATTGAGGATTCTGTGAGACAGCAAGAAATACTAGAACAAAATAGAAAGATGGAAAAACATAAGAAAATCTAAGATATCTGATATTAAAAACAATTGTCCTGTCAAACAATTCAAGAAAAAAATAATTTATGAATTAGTGGACTCCTTGGAAACCAGGATATATTTTTAAAGCCTCTGCACTATAATTCAAGAAATCATAAATGACAACTGATCAGAACTGCCTCGAATGAGAGGGCAAAGTGAAGATAGAAAGTATACAGCATTCATCTCCTGAAAAAGAACCCAAGAAAGAAAAGTACGAAGAATGCCACAACCAAAATCCAGAACTTCTACAACAAAGAAAAGTAATCCAAGCATTCAGAAACAGGCATTAATTGTAGTGAGGTTCATACAAGATTTAAGAGATGCTGTTTTAAAGGAGAGGGGAATTTCTAATACAATATTACAAAAAACAAAATAGATAGATTTGAAACCAAGAATAATAAGCCCTGAAAAAATGAGTAGAACTTTAGGGAGGAAATGGATTTTTAAGAGCAAAAAGTACTTTCAAGCATTTCTGATGAAAGAACCAGAGATGAGAAGGAACTTTGAAATAGAAATACAAGAGTCCAAAGAAACATAGAAAATCATAATTTCATTATTATTATTTAGTCCTTTCAGATGTATCCAACTCTTTGTGACTCCATTTGGGGTTTTCTTAGCAAAGATGCTGGAGTAATTTGCCATTTCTTTCTCCAGCTCATTTTACCAATGAAGAAACTCAGGCAAACAAGTTTAAGTGACTTGCCCAGGGTCACACAACTAACAAGTGTCTGAGGCTGGATTTGAACTCAGGTTTTCCCAGATCCAGCTTCCACAGACTCCACTGTGTCACCTACCTGCTCAACAATAGCATTTACATACATGCCAGGCAAGTATGTACCTTACAAATATCTTACTTGAATCTCACAACAACCTGACATGTCATTATCCTCATTTTACAGTTGGAGAAACCAAGGCAAACTGAGGTTAAATGACTTGCCCAAAGTCACACAGCTAGTAAGTATTTGAGGCCAGGTTTGAACTTAGCTCTTCAGTGCTAAATCTACCATACCACCTAAAAGCGAGTCAAGGAACAATGTGACTTTTCATAATTGAGGTGCATGAGAAGAACATATAAATATGGAAGAAAATTTGGAGAAAATGGTTACCAAGTGAATTTTACTCTTATCTGAAATGGATAAAAATAAGTTAAACATATGTACATTGTTTGATTTGAAATACAATAAATTTAACAGGGAAGCAAGAAGAGAGTATGTGAGGTTAAGAGAGAGTATAACACTGGCAAGGTAATAGTTTCAATCAAAACAAACTTTCTGATTTCAAAGGTAGAATTAAAAATGGAGAGAAAAGTGAAAAACTGGAATCTAGGAAAGGGTCCGTAGTTTGCCTCTTAGACAGTTTGGGAATGTCTAAACAAATTGTGGTATCTGAACATAATGGGATATTATTGTTCCATAAAGAAGCACAAAAGAGACAATTTTATAAAATTCTGGGTAATATGAACCAATGCAGAGTGAAGTGAGCAGAACCGGAAGAACGCTTAGTATAAGAATAACAGTATTGTAAGGAAGATTCATTTTGAAAGACAATAAATCTGATCATAGTAACTACCACCCATGTCTCCAGATGACCTACATTGAAGTAGGTTACTACTTCCTCAAAGAGATTTGGTCATTGATGCAAAGTGCAGAGATAAAACATTCTTGAGCATTACTGCTACATGGTTCCATTTTGCTTGGCTTCACTTATTTTTGACAAGATCTTTTTCCTCTTTTCTTTTGGTTTTTCATTGAAAGGATTGGGGAAATTATCATGGTTTTTTTAAAAAAGGGCCCATTATATTATAAAAATACACAGAAGAGAGACAAGGAAGCACAGACAGGCAGAACATTTTTGAAAGTAACATTCAGTAAGTACAATTTATCCTATATTAAAAAAAAGTTGTGTGAAATTCATAATTTCACATATGATCCTCATTTTGGGTTCTACTATGTATATGGGAATGCTCTTCTGTGTGTGTGTGTGTGTGTGTGTGTGCGTGTGTTGAATTCAAAATAAAAAAAACGTTTTAATGAGAAACCTTGGTCCAAAGAAGAAACATTTAGACTCAACTAGGTAATGTAATGGATAAAGCAATGGGTCTGGAGCCACCACTGACTAGCAGAATGACCCTGGGTAAATCACTTACCCTCCTTTTACCTCAGCTGTCTTATCTGTAAAATGAAGATAATAGCACCTACCTTCCAGGGCTGTTGTGAGGAACCAATGAGATAATCGTTGTAAAGCACTTAGCACATTGACACTTTGCAAATACTAGCTATTATTATTAAATATGAGAAGGCATTCCCCCCCTTCCCTTCTTTAGAAATCACAGGTACAGTCCCTATCCTTAATATTTACCAATTCTTTGCCTAATCACGAAATTTAGTTTCATAGCAGAAAATGAAAACTTGTTTTAACCAAGAGCAAAAGATTCTGAATGATATGTATGCATGGGTACATCATTTAAAATATTCTCAGCCATTTCAAACTGGTCTTTGTGGTACATCAAGGGTTTATTTTGGAAAAGACTTCATAGACTTACAGGGTTGGAAAAGCCCTTAAGGGGTCAGCAAGATCATCAGGTCATTCCAAGGAGTTAGCTGCAAAAACAAGTTCTAATGGGTCAGTTTTTCAGCCTGTGAATTCTGAAGAACTATTCTAGAGGTGAAAGCTTTTTTCAAAGATATTAAAAATAGGGTCCTTTAGTTCCTTAGTTCCCTTTTTGCTGCCAGTCCCAGCAGTGGTGATGTATTTCTCCTTACAATGCTTTAATCCCTTAAAAAGAGTTTAAAACTTTAACTTCAAATAACGTCCCATTTGTCGAGGTTCTTTGCTGTTCTTCAAATGATAGTGCTTTTTTTTTTTTTTTAAGAAACATAGACTTTAATTTGCATATCAGGGAATTAAATTAAGAGTTCATCATTGTGTTTTCTCTGTTCATTCACTGCTGATCTGTCAACTGCAACCTCTGCTTTTGATTCATATCCAAAGTAGATTTATCGCTACAAATGACTAGCCCTTATCACAGTAGTATCACCAAAATGGCCCCTCAACATTTCATCTTGTTCAGATTTTTTATTTTAGTTTTGGATTATCTAGTTGCATGAACTTACCTACATTTAGTGGTTATGAACTTTCAATGCCAAGAGACCTTTTTTTAGCATGTATCTAAATGTTATTGACATTCAATTTATTAATACTTTTTTTAGCCTTCTTCACCTTACATGTAAAAGTAACCTATACCCCTTTTGGATTGAATGTCTTTCCAAAAGAAAATCTCCTTGTAGCATCTTGCCAACGTTGCTTGGCCAACAAAATGGTATAAACTGCGAAAGAGACCCAGGATTTCACAAGACCAATTAAATAAGTGTCCTGCAGAGATTGGTCTGGGAATGAAGGAGAGCCATAGTATTTAGCCAATCAATAAAAATTCAGGGTACATACTCTATGTAAAAGGCATAAAACTCTAGTACGTAGGATTCAGACTAGAAGATGAGAGACCCAGTGAGGAGAAGAAAATGAAAAAAGATTTAGAAGTAGGTATTTAAAGGCTAAAGAGCCACTATAAGTAGATTTCTAAACACATCTGGCTATCTCATAGAGATTCTGTCCCCCACCCCCATCCTCCAAACCCTGAACTTTTAAGAGACAAATTGCTACCCTCTGGTTACTTTCTAAATTCATACTCCACTCCAGGAACTGAGGAACCATCCAAGAAAATGTCAAAGTGCCCTTTCGAAGCTTATATGATGGATAGCTGCTTAAGTCCACACCAAACTGGCTTCTTTACCCAACTGAGCTGTGAATAACTACTCTATAGTACTTGTGTGTATGAGCATGCACATACATTCATGTGTGCATGCACACACACATACACATATACACACACGCTTTGCCTGCTGGAAGCCCTTCTAAACAGCATTTTGTCTATATGGTTATATATCTGCCTTGGTGCCACTCATCTATGAAATATAAAAGAGCTTTGTAATTGATGTGACACGCTAGTATTTCAAATCTCCTAACATCTCATTCACTGGGAAGGGAGTGAGCAAGAGATTTTTCAGAGACAAGAAATCTATCCAACTAAAGTTTATAGATTCATACATGGTTAGAGGTGAAACAGTCTTCATTTTATAGATTAGCAAACTAAGTAAGTAAGTAAGTGATAGACCTGGAAATAGAACCAAGGCCTCCTCGTCCAGAGTTCTTTCCACTATATGCACTATTTTCCCTTTACCTAGAAATAGGTAATAGGGAAAGAAGGTGATTAGGAAGTGCAGATGAGGCACAAGGCTGAGAGATTAGACATAAGGCCCTTTCCCTCATAATTATGATCATACTGCTTTAAGTCCCAATTCTGAGTTGTCTCCATTGTCAGTGTTACTCTTGGCTCCTAACTTGATACCACAGCATGGTAGAGCTTTGGCATCTTACCAAAAAGGAAAGTTTGTGTTAGTTATGTCACGATTCATATTTATTCTTCTACTGGAAAAAGACTGACCCGAGTTATGATTATGTGTATCTTAATTTACTCATCAATTAGTTTCTTTAGTTGCTTATGTTTCTTAGGACTAACTCTTGTGCCAGAGGTTTCCTCCTAGAGCAAAGGACTCAGAAATACTTTGAGCCAAAAATACTCACTTGACTCACTTCCCTGTCTCCTCTGTCTAGGAATCTGGGGAAACTCATTCTCTGACATACCCCCAGAGGTGGCCAAAAACTCACTCATCCCAATAATCTGGCTTATTTGTCAACATCTAGAAAGAACCAGGAAATGTAAGCATCTGATGCTCCCCAAGTGTAGTCACTAGCTTTATCTTATCAACAGATGCATCAAATCACAGAACAGTTTTATTTATACAGGGATTCATATCCAAAATAATAGTAAACAAAATGGAATTCCTCCCCATCAGGGGGAATTCCTCTTCAAGGGACCTATAATCTTACCCTATTTGAAGGAACCTGGACTGTACTCTTCCACACTGGAGCTCCATGAACCTTTGCAGTGCCTTCTCTGGGGCTACCCTCACTATATGGGTATTCTGCCATCCTTCTTCCTTCTAACTTGGTTCTTTCATTGACTTCTCCTGCACCACAGTTCCACATCTCCTACCAAGGGAATGATGTAATTTCTTGGGTCATTGGATGATGGAATGATTATATTATAATTTCAAATATGATAGTGCCTTCATTCCCAAAGCTAGAATGCTTCTAAGTTATTTAAAACTTTTTTGTCGTTATTGTTTTGCCTCCAGGATACACAACCCTCTCCTCTCAAAGGGTCTACATAGATTGCAGGAGAAATACTTCTTTCTTCGATTACTCAAACCAGTCTCTATGTTCTACTTCAATACCAGCTCATGGTGAGTTGTTGCTGTTTACCTCTCTCCTCTCTTAGCACAATTTCCACTGAGTCTGTGGGGTTTGCAAAGATACTCCTGCTCTTTTTCTCATTTGCCTTCTTGCTTTCTGCCTTTCTTCAGGGCCAGGTTATACAAATTGACCCAGATTGTTTCAAATAGTGATGGAATCCTAATAAAGCTCAGTCCCAATATTCTAACTCCCTGTGAACCTCACTGAACAGCAGGCATGTCCTGATTTAACCCCACAGTCTGGCTTTAATCACACCACACACCCCCAGACTTAATCATAGGTCTCACTGAACAGCAGGCCCACTGCCTCTTCCTAGCCACTGCCCCATCCCCACTGCCTGACTCAACATCTAACTTTCTTATATATATCTCACTGCCTCACTAGAACAGCAGACATGTCCATGTGATGGAATGCTAGCCATTGCCTCTAGCTATCCACTGCCTCCAGATCTACTTCTCCAAAAGGTGTGTCCATGCACTCAACTACATCCATTTAATCTCAGACAGGACCAAAAGAGCCAGCCAATCAGAAAGCAGCACCATCAGGATGCCCAAGCATGACGTGCACCCAAAAACAGCAGAAGGGACTTTCCCTAAGTAGGAACCTGTACAGTAATAGCTGTCATTTAGGTGAACTTAGGATAGAGAGGCTTATTATAACATCATTATTGTACATACACGTGCCACTGAGTGGGTTTTTCTGTATGCATTGTGGGTAATCACTTGTGCAGCTCCACTGAGGCTGGGACCCCTCCCCTACTACCTGATCCCTTGACAAATCCCTTTTGCCTTTTAAATATTCATAATTTCTGTTGTGTAATCAGCATCATATACTATAAAACTGCCTATCTTGTTTTACTGAAGTTGCCAATTCCTCTTGGAACTCAGCCTGCTAGAGAGCGTAATCCTCAATAAATGCCTTTGCTTGAATTGGAGATGGTCTGAGTCTGAACTCTTTGAGATGATCCCCTACAACACACCAAGAAACCACAATCAAAGATGAAGAGGCAGATGTAGTATGTTTGAATCTGTATTCAGACACCATCAGTTATTTCTCTGGGAATGGGTAGTATTTTTCGTCATAAATCCTTCAGAGTTGTCTTGGATCATTGTATTGCTGAGAATAACTGAATCATTTATAGGTGATCATCTTACAATATCGCTGTTACTTTGCACAAAATGAATTTCACTTTGCATCAGCCCATGTAAATCTTTCTAGATTTTTTCTGAGAGTATTCTGCTCATCATTTCTTACAGCAGAATAGTGTTTCATCCTAATCACACACTACAATTGGTTCAGCCATTTCCCAGTTAGTGGATATCCCCTCAATTTCCAGTTCTGTGCTACAACTAAAAGAGTTGCTAAAAATATTTGTTTATATATACGTCCTTTTATTTTTGTTTTTTATCTCTTTTGGGACATAGACCTAGAAGTGGTTATCAGTAGGTCAAAGGATATGCATGGTTTTATAACCCTTTGGATATAGCTCCAAATTGCTCTACAGAATAGTTTAATTGGTTCACAACTCCACCAATAGTGCGTTAATGTCTGGTTTTTCCCACATCCCCTCCAACATTTTTGTCATTTCCCTTTTCTGTCCTATTAGCCAATCTAACAGGTATGAGGTAGCACCTCAGAATTGTTTTAATTTGCATTTCTCCAACCACTTGTGAGTTAGAACTTTTTTTTTGTATAGCTGTAGATAGCTTTGATTACTTCATCTGAAAAATGTTCTTATCTTTTAATCATTTATTGTTTGGGGAAATGCTCTTATTTTTTAAAATAAATTTAACACAGTTCTCTATATGTTTGAGAAAGGGGTCTTGAACAAAGAAACTTGCTTCATTTTTGTTGCTGTTGCTAACTGTATTTCCCTCCATCTCATTTCCCTCCATTTATTCTAGTCTCTCTCTGCTTTTGCCCTGTCCCTTCTCAAAAGTGTTTTGCTTCTGACTACCCCTTCGCACAATCTTTCCCCATTTCTATGACCCCCTTCTCTTATCGCATGCCTCTCCTACTTTCCTTAAGGGTAAGATGAATTTCTATACCCAGTTGGGTGTGTATATCATCCCTTCTTTGAGCCAATTCTAATGAAACTAAGGTTCACTCCCCCTCATCTCTCCTCTTTCCTCACCACTGTAAAAGCTTTTTCTTGCCTCTTTTATGTGAGATAATTTACCCTATTCTATCTCTCCGTTTCCCTTTCTCCCAATACATTTCTCTCTCATCCCTTAATTTTATTTTTTAGACAACATCCCTTCATTTTCAGCTCACACCTGTGCCCTCTTTCTATATATAGACTCCTTCTAACTGCCCTAATAATGAGAAAGTACTTATGAATTACAAGTGTCATCTGTCCAAGTAAGAATGTCAACATTTTAACCTTAAGTCCCTTATGAAATCCCTTTCCTGTTTACCTTTTCATTATTCTCTTGAGTCTTGTATTTGCAAGTCAACTTTTCTATTCATCCCTGGTCTTTTCATCAAGAATACTTGAAACTCCTATATTTCACTGAATATACATTTTGTTCCCCTTAAGGACTATACTTAGTTTTGCTAGGTAGGTAATTCTTGGTTGTGATTCTAGCACTTTTGCCCTCTGGAATATTGTTTTCCAAGCCCTACGATCCCTTAATGTAGAAGCCAAGAAGCTGCTCAATTTTGTGTTATCCTGACTATGTTTCCACAATACTCAAATTGTTTCTTTCTAGCTGCTTGCAATATTTTCTCCTTTACTTGGAAACCCTGGAATTTGGCTATAATATTCCTGGCAGATCTTTTCGGATCTTTTTCAGTAGGTGATTGGTGAATTCTTTCAATTTCTATTTTGCCTCCTGATTCTAGAGGGTTTTCCTTGATAATTTCTTGAAAGATGATGTCTAGTCTCTTTGTTTTTATCATGGCTTTCAGGTAGCATAATAATTTTTAAACTACCTCTCCTGGATCTATTTTCCATTCAATCATTTTTTCAGTGAGATATTTCACACTGTCTTCTACTTTCTCATTCTTTTGGTTTTGTTTTATTGCTTCTTGTCTTCTCATAAAGTTGTTAGCTTCCATTTGCTCCATTCTAATTTTCAAGCAATTATTTTGTTTAGTTAGCTTTTGAACTTCCTTTTGCATTTGGCCAATTCTACTTTTTAAGGAGTTTTTTCCTTCATTGATTTTTTTTTTGTGCCACTTTTTCCATTTGACTGATTCTGCTTCTAAGACATTCTTCTCCTTACTGGCTTTCTTTACATCTTTTTACCACTCAGCCTAATATGTTTCTTTAGATGTTATTTTCTTCAGTATTTTGTTGTGTTTCCTTTACCAAACTGTTGAGTCATTTTTCATGATTTTTCTTTCATCACCCTCATTTCTCTTTCCAATTTTTCATCTACCTCTGTTACTTGATTTTCAAAATCCTTTTTGAGGTTTTCCAGGGCCCAAGACTAATTCACATTTTTTTTTTGGAGGCTTTGGATGTAGGAGGCTTGACTTTGTTTTCTTCTTCTTAGTATGTGTTTTGATCTTCCTTGTCAGCATAGTAACTTTCTATGGTCAGAATAGTTTCTGTTGTTTGCTCATTTTCCCAACCTGTTACTTGACTTTTAACTGTTTGTTAAAGTGGGGCTATGTTTTCTGGGTGGAGGGCGCACTATCCCAAGTTCCAGGAGTTTTGTGCAGCTGTTTTCAGAGATACGTCTAGGGACCTATAAATTTTCAGTTCTTCCAAGGTGGTATGAGCTAAGGAGAGGTGCTTACTAGTCTCCTGACCTGTGCTCTAGTCTGTGAGTGGCCACAAGCACTCTTTTTTTTGCTCTGGAACTGTGACATGGATCCAAGACCCACAATGGTCATAAGCTCTGGTATGCTAGTGCTCCTCCTCCCCCTGGGATTGCCACCCAGGACTTTGGCCTAGATCTGAATATGCACAAAGCAACAGAGTCCTGCTTCAGTACTAGCAAAGAGACTTGTGTAATCTCTTTCAGACCAGTTGTTCAACCCCCTTACTATGGGCTGAAAGCTCTGAGAGTAGCTGGTGATTCAGCGGCTCCCAAGGTCTGCTCCTGGTTTGCTGGGCCTTCAGCTGTGTGGGTGCTACAATTCACTCTCACTCAGGTGAGACAGACCTTTCCTGTTGACCATCTAAGTTGTCTTCAGCAGCAGTGGGCTGAGAGGTTTGGAAACCACCACTACTGCCACTCATTCAGTTCCCCCAAGGCCTGTTCCTGATTTGCTGGGTCTGGGTCTGGGTTGATCTGGCATGCACTGGACTATGTTTCTCTGTCATTCTGGTGCAACAGACTTTTCCTGCTGATCTTCCAAGTTGTCTTGGGTTGGGAAATTGTTTCACTATATTTTTGTGAGTTCTGCCACTCTGGAATTTGTTTAGAATCATTATTTAGAGGTATTTGGAGAGATTTAGGGAAGAGTTCCAATGAGTCCCTGCCTTTACTTTGCTATCTTGGCTTCCTGGAATGAGACCTTGAAGGTCAGTACTATCCATCCATTTTATTTATTTAATTTTAAAAGACATTTTGAACTTAGATACCAAAAAAAGAAAAACATTTCCAAATAAATAATAGACCATATAACAAGAACCATATATGAAATTAGAAGTCTCTTTCATATTGTTTACTTAAATACATATATATATATATAAAACAATTCTACACAGCACGTTCAAAACAGTCTTTTTTTTGTACTTCCTTCTGAAATTCCTTCCCTTCCCTTCTGTACATTTTAAAAATATTTCAGTGGCCCTCATTAGTGATGATCATCACTATTGCTAAAACCCCCTTTTCCCATCCCTCCGTGCCAAATAAAATACCAAGAGAAATTAAAAAAAAAAACCCCTCATAATAAAGAAACATGGTCAAGCAAAACAAATCTATGCAATAGTCATGTCCAAATATGTGTTTTTTTTGTATCTTGAGTACATCATTTCTTTGTCAAGAGGTCATTAGTCCATGTTACCATAGATCCTCTGGAAACAGAGGTGGTCATTGTGTTGATCAATGTTCTTAAGTCTTTTGAGGTTTTGTTTTCTTTACAATGTTGTTGTTCTTTTACAAATTATTTTCCTGACTGCTCACTTCACTATACATTAGTTTGTATCACTCAAGTTTCTTTGAAATCATTTCATTTATCATTTCTTATGGAATAATAATTTTCCATTATATTCAGATACCACAATTATTTCAACTATTCCCAACTTTTTAAATAAAAAATAAGAAAACCAAAACCCTCGAAACAAATATTCATAGTCCAACAAAATAAATACCCATATCAGTCATGTCCAAGAAATATGTCTTAGTCTGAACCCTGAATCCAAGACCTCTCTGTCAAAAGATGGCTTCAGCATGAATTCTTTGAAGTTGTGGTTAGTCATTGTTTTGATCAGTTCTTAAATCTCTCAAAGTTGTTTGTATTTATAATAATGTTGCGATTATAGAAATCATCATCTTATTCTGTATCAGTTCATACAAGTCTTCCTAAGACTTTCTCAAACTATCCCCTTCCTTATTAATAGCACAATAGTATTATATTACATTCATTTATTATAATTTCCATTATCATTAGCCATTTTCCAGTTGATATACATTCTCTTTACTTTTCTTTTTTTCACCTGTTGAGTTCCCCCTTCAAGATAAGGAAGTATTTTGCTTGCAGCTAGTCTCTCCCCAATATCATACTTCCTACTAACCACCTTCCTGCCTAACTTTTTCCCATGTTGAATTTGATGAAAATATGCAACAAAATATTTGTGTTCATGTCCAACCTTCCTTTGTCCATTTTAGATAAGGCTAGGGTTCATCTGATGCTCATTCCCCCACCCATTCTTCTATCATACTACTCTATAACATAACATTTTTCACATACCCTAATTATGAAACATAGTCGTTTCCACATCTTTTCTCCTCCCTTCTATTCTGTGTATTCCTTTCTTGCTCTGTTTACTTTCCTCTTTTAAAACCCTCAGATAGAATCAATTCATCCCTTTAGGCCCTCCTGTTTTTACTATTGTTCTAGTTCCCTCAAATACTTTTTGAAATCATTAAGACTCTGAAGGGTACATGCTTCTCCTCCCCATTGGAATATTAATACAGTACCATCATACTACTTCATAACAATTGCTAAGTACCTTTGTATTTTTCTCCTGCTTCTTGTATTTATGTTTCAAAGTTCCTACTTAGCTCTAGTCTTTTCACCAGAAATGTTTGAAAGCCCTCAATTCCATTAAAGATCCATTTCCTCACCTCTAGAATATTCAACTTTGCAGGCTAAGTATAAGTCTTTTTCTCTTTTGCCTGCTAGAGTACTATATCCCAAGATCTCCTCTGGTTTTTAAGCCTGGTGTCATATTGATTGTCATTTCTTGGTACTTGAAATATCTCTTCCTGGATACTTGAAGACATGGGAGCTCTTGATTTTGGTTGAGATTTTGTTGGGACATTCATTTCTGGAGTTCTTTTTAGAAGATGATAGGTAGGTTCCTTCTGTCTTCATTCTGCTCTCTGACTCAGTAGATATTTTGCCTGTTTCATTTTCTTTTATTTCTTGAAATACAGTGTCTAGGCTTTTAAAAAATCAGAATTTTAAAGGAACATGATTCATAATTATTTACACTTGATCTCTTTTGATATCAGATATTTTACATTTTCTTCTGTTTTCATGTCTTTTTATTTTATTCTAATATTTCTTATTTTTTCGTAATCATTGATTTGTGTTTAATCTATTCTACTTTTCAGGGAGTCTATTACTTGTGTAATATTTGCCCCCTTGTTTTTAAGTTACCTCTTCTTTGAATTGCTTTCTCCTTTTCTACTCTGAAAAATCGTGGTTGAATTGTTACAAGAAGGCAAAAACTTGCAGGTTGGTGCTGTATTAGAGAGTCTTAAAATGTCAGGAAAGCATTTTCTTTTATTTTGGGAGGTGTGGATAGGAGACAAAATTCCAAATACACAAATACTTTGTAAAATATACTTTGGTAACTAACTGATCCTTAAAATTTTTGAGACTTTTAATTTGGAATCTATCCCTAAATTATCAATAGGTGAAACAATTAGCCATGCCATTGTTGGTCTAAACTAAAATATTTTATGGAAGATATTAATACAGATGATCTGTCAATCTACTTAGGGAAATTCCAAAGGAGTAATTTCATATACTAAGTATATTGCCTTACAATCTATGTTAGGCTATTTCAACTAAGACATGAGTAAACATACAGTTAAAAGAGAAAATTTTTGCATGAACTAAAGTACTTCCTAACCTTACTCTTATGTGAATTAGGAAAAAGAGTGTTGAATATGCACATACACACATACACACACACACACACACACACACACACACACACACACACACACACACACACACACACACACATGATCTGGCTTACTTTGCTAAAAAAACAACACTTTACTGCCTCCCCTAGTTTACAACTGTATATTTGTTATGCAGAATCTTTCCCTAAACTAATATGCTATAGGATTCCCATTTTTTGTAGCTAAAGGGGCCATCCCTTGACTCACTTTTTAAAGAGAATTCATTGAATGGGCATTACCTCACTCAAAGTGAGAAACTGAAAAGATCTTAGCCTGAAAGGACCAGGGTATCCCATTGCATCCTGGGCCATCTCCAGTCGTCCTGAGGAATATCCGGCCCCTGGAGCAGAAAGTGAGGCTGGTAACCTTTCACAGCCCTCCTTCACTCAAATCAAAGTCAATTGAAAGTCATGTCATCATCTCCCTGATGTCAATGTCCTATTTGAAAAAAAAGGACAAGCACAAGGATCTCCACAGCAAAGCACCTAACAAGAGAGACAATAATAATTGGCACTTATAAACTTTATTTCAATTGATTCTTACAACTCTTTGAAGAACATGCTACAACATGGCATTCTAGGAAGATGATGGAGTAGGCCAAAAATTTCTAAGTTCTCCAGATTTGTTCCAGATCACAAAACGAAGGTAGACCAGCAAAAATACAGGTAAAGCAGTTGTCCTCCAAAGAGAACTTGAGAGGATCTCAAAAAAGACAGGGCCTCCAGGTACTAAGGTTTGGCTTGAGTGAAGTGCAGACACTTTCAGGCCAATTCCATTGAGTGAACACACTTCAGGTCCTGGGGCAGCTCTGTCAGCAGGCAGATTAGACCTCAGGAACTTTCACCTCACCAACCTTTACCTCAAACTTTCATCTAAAGAACACAGAGCTGAGTGAGGCAAGATTGAAGGAGTCCTGTTGCTTGATGTATCCTAGAGTTTGGCAAAGGTGGCGTAATCAGGGCCCTATTGATCCAATCCCTTCTATTGTCTGGAGGCTGTTGCCACTGTGGTTTTGGATGGAATGGCTGGGACTAGATCTATCCCTATGCTGCAGTTCCTGCCTCCATGTCTTGATAGGCAAATGGAATGCTGACTTTGTCCTGGTCTCTGTTTCTTTCTCCTTATATAAACTCTAATCATGAATTTCCTTCTCCCCCTCATGCACCCTCCATGTAACCCAAAGAGATGTTGGAGATTTAGCTGATGTCAGGCTGCCTGAAGCACCCCCTAGTAAGTAGGCTGTCTGGGTGCTGAATTGGTCTTATCTTCTGCTATGGCTCTGATAATAGCACTTGCTTTAGGACCCTTAGAGGGACCTGGGTGTGTTTGTACTTCCCTGCCCTTTTTTCCTATACAGTGAATTTTTGGAGGCTAGCTCTCAGTCTTGTAGACCCTATTTACCAGAAGCCTTCCTCTTTTCTTTCCCTGTCAGCCACCAGCATGTTCCCATTCTAGGTGGCTTCAGGCTTCTGGTCTACTTCTTGTGCATCCTAGATTGACTAGAGAAACTTAATTATATTTCTCTATGTTTTTTGTTCCATCTGGTATTTTTTTAGATCTTTGCTGGGGTATTTGTTGGGAGATCTGGGATCCTCTAGGACCATTCACAACTTCATTTTAACTGGTAATCCTAAACTAAATCATCCTAAGAATATCCATAGATGGAAAAGGAAGGTGG
Organism: Notamacropus eugenii; assembly: GCF_028372415.1. NCBI lineage: Eukaryota > Metazoa > Chordata > Mammalia > Diprotodontia > Macropodidae > Notamacropus > Notamacropus eugenii. The sequence continues at coordinate 452,609,468 of NC_092875.1, forward strand.
ACAAAAGAGTCATAAGAAGTGTAAGTTTTTCTAAAGATCTCTTATCATCAATGTCAGTGGTATCACTCTATTTGACCTCTAAGTCATTGTACTATATAATATAAATAAATGGAGATAGCCTTTAAAAGTATTACATGAGGAGGAAATACTAGACCAAACCAAATACATGGACTGGTCTAGACCCAGATTAAATTTTGAAGATTCATCAATAATTAACACTTTCCATGACCTGTATTTTGTTCCCACTGAGATAAATCTGGGAGCATCTGAGTTTAGCTATTTCTAACTGTAATAGACTGCTAGGGATGAATGCCTACTGGTTCTAGATAGTGGTTTCCCAATATCTTCCTCTTCCTTTCTCCATCCACTGAAGAGTTTTATTCTGGCCTTGGGACAGATGAGGCCTGACTTTAGCCAACAGACTAGCCCCTCTTGTCCTCAGACTAAGGAATTATGGAGACACATTGAAATGTCATAGGAGGAGAGAGTGTTCAGAGCTGGGAGAAGCAGTCATTTGATCATCAGTGCTTGAAAGCTCTTGCAAGGTCCTTTTTAAATTGTACCTTTAATTTTTTTTTCTTTTTTAGAATTTTATTTTAGACTTGCCTCCCTCCCTCCAAGAATCCCTTCCCTATGCTCCCATTCCCATAAATCTAAACACCTTTCTATACCCCACCTTTTACCTATTCCCTCATCCTCCCCTCTAAAAATCCCTCCCTTGTCCTCTCCCCCTCCCTATTCCCCTACCATTTTATTTCCTCTGAATTTAGAACATTTTTATATTCATCTAAATATTTATGTATTGTTTCCTCTTAAACTCATTCCAGATGAAAGTAGGTTACCAGAGCTACCAACCTCCTCTCTCATCTAATTCCTCTGTATCAGTTATTCTTCTTGCACCTCATTTGTATAAAATAATTACTCTTTTTAGCTATTCCTGAATTGTTTTGCTTTTAAAATTAATATCATAGTCGGGTTTACCCCAATCTTTGTTATGAGCTACCCAATTATTAATAAGAGTCTTAGACATATATTTTACATATATAAAAGGTAAACAGTCTGTCCTTATGAATCCTTTGTCTGGTATATACCTTATATTTTTCTTGGTTCTTGTATGTCAAATCTTCTATTAAGTTCAGGATTTTTGTTAACAAATTTTGAAAGTCTGAGAGTTTACCAAATGTCCATTTTTTTTTCATTTAGGATAATACTTAACTTTGCAGGGTATTTTTACCCAGAGCCCCAGTTCTTTCACTCTTCAATATATTGTGTTCCAAGACCTGCAGTCCTTTAAAGTCTCTGCTGCTAGGTCTTGTGTAATTCTAATTGTGGCTTTATCATATTTAAATTGTTTTAATCTTGATTCTTTTACTACTTTATCCTTGAGCTGGGGGTTTCAAAATTTTACTATGATATTCCCATGAGTTTTTCTCATGGGATCTCTTTTAAATGGTGAGCAATGGATTTTTTTTTTGTTCCTATTTCTACTCCCTCTCCCCACCCACCCACCCTCCATTCTAATGCTTCAGGACAATTTTCTTTAATTATTTTTTGTATTATTGTATCAAGATTCCTTTTTTGATCATAGCTTTCAGTTAGTCTTATTTTTATATTTTCTCTTTTTGATCTATTTTCCAAATCTGATGTTTTTTTTCTTATAAGACGCTTTACTTTCTCTTCTATTTTTTCATTATTCATATTTTCTTTAATTATTTCTTGATCTCTTATAATTTCACTGGCTTCACTTTGCCCAATTCTAATTTTCAAGGTGTCATTTTCTTCCTTAAGATTCTGGATCTCCTTTTCTAACTGGTTGACTTTTCTTTCCTAACCTTCTTGTTTTTCTTGGATTATTCTTTTTTTTAAGTTTTTCCTCCATCTCTGTCCTTTGATTTTGAAAGTCTCTTTTAAGATCTTCTTTAAATTCTTTTTGGGCAGGTCACCATGTGACATTACTTTTGGGGGGTTTCTTTGCTTCAATATCCTCCTCTGAAGATGATCCCCAGTGATCTCTATTCCCACAATAACTTTCAATGGTTGTATTCTCTCTCCTTTCTCTCTCTCTCTCTTTCTGTGTGTGTGTGTGTGGGGGGGGGGGTAATAGTTTAATTTTTGTAATCACCTTTAGCCCTGGGGTTTGGGAAATGCTGCCTCTTGCCCCAGATCTTCACTTCTCCCCTCTAGCTTGGAACCAAAGCCAAACCTCCAACCTCTTAATAAGTGTCTGCAGCCAGAGGCTTTCTGCCCCAATGTTTCTGCACTCACCAGGTGTGTGCTGGATCCTTTTCACCCTTGCCCCTCTTCCCAGCACAGCTGAGTCTGGCATTCTTTATCAAGAGAGATTCCCTCAATCTTCCCGGGCTCAAATGCTCAACTCCAGCTACTGTCTCAGGGGTGAAAGTTCCTGTGGTTGTGGCTGAGGCAATCTCTCAAACCAACTAACCCCAGGGCTCGCCGCTTGTTGTTTAAGTGGCTTGTGGCTTTTTTGTTAAAATGAAACCTAGCCTGGAGGTGTTTACTCTTCACAGGAACTAAACCTCTTACTGAGATTTTTTCTTCAGCTCTTCTGGAATTGTCCCAGGAAGATCCTATTCTTATTTATCTCCACCCACACTTTTTTCACCCTAAGGTGCTATTTTAACTCTTTCTTGGGGGAAAAGCTTGAGAGCTTGGAATTTTCTGACCTATTCTGCTATCTTCCCAGAATCCTCTACTTGTTTCTTTCATTGCTGAAAATCTCCTTCAGGTTGCAAAAGGATTATTTTGATTTTTTCATCCAGCCCTACCTCTTCTCCTTTTCAACATTATCTCCCAAGAAGGCAAGACTTTGAGCCCTGTGGTTTCCTCTAGAAGTCTCTTCTCTCTCATAATCAATTCAAATGCCTTAGGTACAAGGCATTATGGATAACTGAGTTCTCCTCATCTTGGGTTTGCACATTCCTTCAGATAGCTCAATGAGGGAGAATTCTAAAAGAAGACAACTCGTGCTTATTTTCTTATCAGTATAAAATCTTTCTAAGAGTGATCTGCATGTGTTTTGAGGATACTTATGAAGAATGTAAGAAAGAAACTGGCAGAATTTTGTAAGTAATTTTTTACGAGACCCACTTTCACTGTTATGCCAATTACTCAGAAATGTAGAAAATACAACATGCTGATGTTCTGGTAACTTGTTGATTTCTTTTCAAAATCTGACACCTAGAACAAAACATAGCCTTAAAGTGTCTCCTCTGACGAGGTATCTCCTATTTATATAGCAAATTAATACAAGACTTCTTGATAAATGGAACCATAGAAATAATTCTGTTCAGTGTTTTAATTATAAATTTAACCAAGGTATTCACTAATGTCATGAAGGATGTCCTGCACAAAATCCAAGTGGAAAGATAAGACCATAGTGAGCTTTTCCAGAAATTATTCTTTGTAGACTATAGCATGTTGATTGCATGAGGCTTCAGGAACACAGAGACAGAGAGAAACAAAGACAGTGAGAGAGAGAGAGAGAGAGAGAGAGAGAGAGAGAGAGAGAGAGAGAGAGAGAGAGAGAGAGAGAGAGAGAGAGAGAGAGAGAGACAGAGACAGAGACAGAGACAGAGAGACAGAGAGACAGAGACAGAGACAGAGACAGAGACAGAGAGAGTCTAGTGTAGGATTTAGTTACATCACTAACGTGATTCTGGACAAATGTGTCTGTGCCTCGGTGACTTTATCCATTGTCAGAGAGGTATGTGAAAAGTAGACTTCATAGAAGAAAGAATGTAAGAACTATCCCTCCCACTCTGTCCTCCAACTAACTTATAATTACTGACAAAAATAATAATAGATGACATTTATTTAGTGTTTTAGGTTTCAAAGTGTGTATATGTAGATATTGGTATAGAGGGATATAGATCTACATCTGTAGATCTATATTTATTCGTGTGTGTGTGTATGTGTGTGATCTACGAAAAGTCCTGCTACAGTTGTAATTTTAATAGCTTCAGTGTCATTTCACTGATCCTTGCAACAGCTCTGTAAAATGGGTACTACATGTATATTTCTGTCCATTTTCAGGTGATGAATCTGAGGTTTGGGAAAGTCAAGTGGATTTTCCACGGTCATTCAGCTATTTAGTATGAGAGGCAGGATTCAAATCCAGGTTGCTCTTAATTCCAGTTATTTCTCACATTCTTTCTGCTCTTTCTCAATCTAATTCCTCCATTTCAGTGCTAAATAGCTGTGTTAGAATCGCAAAGATAGCAAACTGTATCATACATTTTTAGATTTATCTAGCAATTTAATTTTGTGATGAAACATGTTGTTATTTTTTTTAATGCAATTGGAGAAATATTACTTTGGTCCACATTGTTGAAAAATATTTTTTCATGTTGCATGAAAAACTAGGAGAAATCCAAAAGTATTTGAAAAATCTCCAAGTTTCAAAATTTATCATTGAATCCTATAGCTGGGGCATATGAGCTACCTGTATTTCTCCCTTCTTCACCCCCATTCTGGGTAAGAGCAGGTGATTTTAAAGTACAATTGGTAAGAAAGCACTTGAATAATTCTTTTCCTTAGATGTCAATACTACTATATATTGAAGACTTAGAGCTACAAAATCTTGGTCTTTCTCAAGTCCTATTAGGCATTAACATTCAGATGCCATATTCTTATGACAAAGGCTAATAAGAAGGGAAAATGGCACAGCCCAGATCTCTTCCGATGACAAAGATAGGAGTGAGAAACCTCACTTGTTCTCATTACTACAATGTTAAAACTGTCATCAGTTATAATCACTGGCCATATCACTAAAGAAAGACTTTGTTGGGAACTTCTCCTTAACTTGAACTCATGCTGTTTCACCCAGTATGTATGTAAAATCTATATGGAAATATATTGATAATACTTATACTGGTGACATTCTCTTGATTTATAAAAGCAGGTTCTGAGAAAGAAAAACTAGCAACACATAATATATCAAATATATTATAATGAGATACCAAATTATAACTTACCACAATGTGATATATTATAATTTCTTATTTCATTATAATATATATGATATATGATTATTTTCACATGACTATATAATCTTAATATGTTGTTTTATTATATTGATTATACTATTACATATATTATAATGTGATAAATTATATATATATATATATATATATATCAGCAAGTAACATCAGAACTTATATAGGACAGTTATTCCTTATCATCTTGTAGACAAAAGAGAAAACCTTCTTTGCATTTACTTTGACCTGGATTTAAGAGGCAGTCATCTACACAGACTCTCTTTTGACTTTGATCTTTGTGAGAAAAATGTCAACATATGTTTTTCTCCACTGGTCTTACATTTCTTCAAATGAGCTTGACTTGTATCAGGTTGAGTCATTCAATCATTTTTTCATTCATTCATTTAACAAATATTTACTGAGCATTTAGCATTTTTGACACCATGAATTTATTATCCCTGTCCCTATGGAACATATAATGTCAGAAGACAGTATATAATTTTGTGTTAAATACCTTGTCCAGACAACAATAAGGAGCAAGAGACAATGATGGGGGGAAAGTTGAATGAGAACTGATAAAATTTGTATAAATGGAGGGGATAATAGGATCATAGATCTAGAGCTAGATGACTTTGAAGAATGTTTACTCTAACTCCCTCAAAATGAGACCCAAAGAAGTGACTTACCCAAGGTCGTAGAGTCAGTAATTGGCAGAACTAGAACGGGGAATGCATTTCAAGCAGGTGAAAAGGAATTAGCAATGACAGCAGAGCAGAATTTTTCATGATGTGTTGGGAAAGGGGTCAGTGAACAAAATAATCATATGTGTGGAACATGAGGCTGATGCTGGGGAGCAGTGAGAGAGAAATTTGGAAAAGTAGGTTAGAGTCGGCCTGGAGAAGTGGCTCCATGCTAGCCTAAAGAGTTTGGACTTTATCTTGTAATTAATGTGGAACCAATCACTGAAGGTTTGGGAGCATAAGGACAGGAGGAAAGCCATGTTTTTAGAAAACTAATCTAACAATGGTTTGCAGAATGAATTAGAGGGGAGAAGTACTGGAACAGGTAGCCAGTTAGTTGCCTACTGCAATTATCTAAGTTTTAGGTGAAAGTAAAAGGAAGAATAGATTTGAGAGATACTCCAAAGGAAGAAATGGTGGTCTTTGATGACTGATTGGCTATTGTGTCAGGGTGGAGGACATAGAGAATGGAAAGAGAAAAGTCAGGCTTGACATTGAATGATTAGTAGAATTCAGGTACCACTGGTCCAGACGGGAAGATTAGGAGGGAAGGCTGTTGGGGAGGTATGAATATGAGTTCATTTTATGTGAGGTAAAGAAAATGGCCAATACTAGATTGGAACTTAGAAAAAAGCACAGAAAAACCTGAGATGTGAAAGTTATTCAGTTATTCAACAAATATTTTTCCAGAGCTATTATGTGCATGCCACATAGTTGAAGATGTTGAAGTGGATGCTTTTCTTGAGAGAAAGTATAGAGAAAAGGACTGGGGGCCAAGAGGAAGTTTCCCTTTTGACAAAGTCCCACTGGTATTAAGAAGAGTCAGTCTGAGACAGGACTAGCAGATGATACTTGTTGGTCTGTACTGGCTTAACTTGTTTTGTGTTTGTTTTTCTTTCCCCTTAGATTCTTAGGACTTAGTACTCTGCTATGAGAAAAATCTATAAAATACATGATTTGTATTACCAATACTGATTGTTTACTGTCTCAGAGAAGGGAGAGGGAAACAGGGATAGAGTTTGGAATTCAGAACTTTGGAAAATGTTAAAAGTTGTTTTAACCTGTAATTAGGGAAAATGAAAATATATTAAAAATGAAAAAATATGATTATATGGAGTCACTTCAGTCATTTTTTTTACCTTTGCTTAGAACCCAAGGTTATGCTTTTTTTTTGCATCAATTTTTGCATCAATATTTTTAGTAGTCTTGAATATAGATATGTCTTGGGGCAAAATTTGACCACACTCCTTTTTGATTTTAGGTCTTGCAATTAAGTTGAATTTTTCCAAATTCTTAAAAACTTTAAACAAATGTTTAAGAACATTTCTTATGTTGCTTCCCCTGCCCCCATCCCACACCCTTCAAACCCTCATCAGTGTTCAAAAGGGATATTCCAAAGGTCCTCTAATTGTTCTCTCTGCCTTTTCCTCCACACAACAGTCAAAGTGATTTTTCTAAAGTGGAGATAAGACTATGTTACCTCTCTCTCCCCTACTCAATAAACTCCAGAGATTCCCTATTACCTCTAGGATCAAATATTAACTTGTCTGTTTTACATTTAAGGCTCTTCACAACATAGTCCCTTCCTATCTTTCCAGTTTTCAAAACCTATTATTCACTTTCAAGCCCCCCTTCAGGTCAGCCATACTGGCCACTGACTTTCTTTTCCTCCCACACGATACAGTGTCCCCAGTGAGTCTCAATTCCTTTAAATGTGTCTCTTGCCTACAATGCTCACTCTCCTCATCTTTACCTATTAGAATTCCTGGATCTCTTCAAGAATCAACACAAGCCTCATCTGTTGCAGGATGTCCTTCCTCCTGCTGCCTACTGCTAATGTCTTCCTCTCTAAAGTTATCTTCCATCTATAATGTATGTATCGTGCTGAACCTACTATTGCTTATGTTCATATTGTCCCTCCCTTTAAAAGCTAAACATCCTGAGGGCAAAGGACTGTTTTTGCTTTTTCCTCCTTTATATTTCCAGAATTTAACTCAGTATCTGGAACATAATGAATATTGACTGATTGATAATGGACACATTATATGTAAACAATATTGAATGCAACATTTAGTAGTTTAGGGAAATTTATGCAAATATATGTACATACACAAATGTATATATACATATACATACATATTTGACAATTTATTTCTATGTGTTAAAAATATTTTGCATATGAATCCATTGTTGGAGACATTATTAACAGAATACAGTTTTCTTTGCTTCCCCAAATTTCTATTTTGATGAAAAGTGAATTTTATTCTTAATAAATGAAATAATATTTAGGATGATTCTCCATAAGAATGATAATTTGAGTGTTTTTTTAAAACTGGTGTCCATTCATAGGGACAGTTTTCTGGGAAGAACCATTTTACAGAGAAATGAAAATGATTGATCCAATGGTTGTGACTTCCTGGGTTTTCAGTGAGTTGTAGCACCTAAAGTTGCTGCTGGGGCATGCCTATGCTGACATACATAGGTCTGCCATGCATATTTTATATTCATGCAATCATCAGTTCAGCTACAGAGTTGCTCTGGTGGATCTTGCATAGTGATCAAATTTACCTCATCAACAACTACCAGATACAATCAGGTAACTTAGGTGCGGGAGCAGATAAGAAAAAATCAAACCCAGTTTGGCAATACTAACGCAATTGAATCTTCTACTTCTAGAGGGGAAATGTAGAATCTGTGGATTCCCATTAATGATGAAATTGAATATGATGGAAGGATGACATTGAATGATGAAATTGGGGTAACTTAATGGCCATTCTATCACTGAGCCTTTCCTATATTTTACTTTTAAAACATTTGGACTTGCATAGGAAAAGTATACCTTACAGTTATTTTGGAGAAGGAATGAGAAAATGAATGAAATTATTTAAACCATTATATTAAGAAGTCTATTATTTGGCTCCTTAATATGTTGGATCTAATGTTATAAGAGTATAACTTCCAAATGAACTCCATTGTGAAATAATCATACAGGGGTTGGCATGAAAAATTCTGCCATTCTCTTAACCGAACATTTTGTGATTTGTCTTTTTGCCCTCTTTCCTCTGTTTGACATTTAAAACCTTTCCAGCCTATCGTTCCTACCTGATGCACATCACTCCCCTGCATACACTTTATGGTTCAGCCAAATTAGCTATCTGGATGTTCTTCACATAACTTCTGGTTATGCCCTATTTCATGCCTTTGCCTGGAATACATTGCTTCTTCGTATCTCTTAAAATCTCCAGCTTCATTCAAACCTCAGGTGAAGCATGACCTCCTATGTGAAGCCTTTGTCCTGATCCCTCCAGATGCTAGTGCCTTTCACCTACCCCTCAAAAATCCTTCTATTTATTTTGTATGTATTTACATTATACCAGATATGATGTAGTAGATAGAGAGCTAGCCTTGGAGCCATGAGGAGTTGGGTACTCTGGACGAGTTACTTAACCTTTGAGTTTTCTAAGGCAACACGTTGACTAGCATTGGTGTTCCCTAATGAAATAATAGGTTCAATCTCAATTCCAATCTTTTATGTGTATGTATCATTTTCCCTAGTAGAATGCAAGTTCCTTGAGGTTGAGGAGTATTTTCTTCTTGTTTTTTTTTGTACCTAGCCACTAGCACAGAACTCAACATATAGTAGACAGTAAAGGTGTGTTGACTGGTTGATTCTATCCCTGTCTTGCATCGTGAACAGTAACTGCCTTAACCAGCAGTACTTTCTCAACATACCCCTTACATTCTGAGAGAAAGGATGTAAAACTTGGTAGTTCTCCTATCTTTAGTTCTAACTTGTTGCCCGCAAATCATGGGCAGGTTAAAATATGTCCAATCTAAGTGGTCATTTAGAAGGCTGGGTCAGTCAGACCAACCTTGTTTGCACAGTTAGGATGCTAACTTTTACAATCAAAGTTTTTCTCACATAAAACTTGAAATATTTCATTTCCCTGTTCCTTCTGGGTATGACATCTTAGAGGAAGGTCAAAGCATTGTTATTTCTTTTTTTCTTCCTATTAAAAGAATAATTCACAGCTTCTTCTGCGCCACTACACAGCCCTTTTGCTTTTAAATTACCTATTTATTTTAACGATACTCCATGATCAGAACAGGGGTATGTGACAGCTCAGCAAAGGCATTGGGGAAGATAGGAATTTAGTCTAAGTGTCCTTTTAAGCAGTCTTCACTCCAGGTCACATTTTTAAAAAAACCATTAAATTCAAAAGGCTCTTTGTCTACACTGTGGTACATAAGACTGAAACCAACCAGTTAATGCTTGACTGACATGCATGTTTTTGCCATGGAATATTACATGCAATGAACAAAAAAAAAAGATTTTTCTGTAAAGTTTCTTGGGACTTCAGAAATGGGAATTTTCTTTTTATAATAAACAACTTTTCTAACACCATTTAAAATTGTGCATTTCAGAGCAGAAGATGGCTAGTGACTTATCTTCTAGAGAAAAATGACAGAAATGACTATTTGGAATTATCCCTGGAATTAGACCAGCATGAGGTCCCCTCTGCCAATCTAAGGTAAAAGTGCTGAAAGGCAAGAAATCCAAAGTGATGTATGTCCAACTGACTATGTTGACAGTCTCTGGTCTAGCAAAAATTCCAAATGCCCAAAGCCAAAAGAGTCAGAGAATGTGTAAACCTCAGGATGTTATCACTAAGAAACACAGCAAACTCCAGCTCCTTCATAAGGAGTATTTAGTCAAGGGGGCCAGAAATAATATCCAAACTTCTGACCTTCTATGTCTCCCCAGGTAATATACAGAATTTATTGATAATTGAAGGTAGAATTGTAAGACTTCTATCTTACTACAACATCGCCTTGACTATTACAATGAAAAGTAAGACAAGATTGCAAAGGATTTATTTAACAAATAACCCAGAGTCCCTTAAGAAATATTAATGAATTACCTATTCCTTTTCTATTGATTAACGTTATTTATCTGTGGAAGTCTTGGTACTTCTAGAACAGATTTTTGTAAAGGTCGTTTTTGAACAGTAAGATGATGTTCGGGCACAAAAATTCATATTAAAATGTGCTATAAAATTCTTCAAATGCATCTTTATGGCAGCAGAAAATACACTGAAACATGAGGCATAGTCTTGTCTGCCTACGACTGCTTGAGGTTACATAAATTATGCATATCCTCTGGTCTTTAGATAAGTCTGATATTTCAAAGATTAATTAATATATAATAACTTTTACTAATTGTCTTTGAGGTTTAAAAGAATTTATGTTGTTTACAACAATGTTCAGAAAAAACACTACATAATAATAGGCAATGACTGTTTAGTAAACTAAAATAGCAGAATCATTCGAATGAGACAAAAGTCTTATTGCATATTTACATAATATCAATTATTTGACTTGCTAATTTTGGAAGAGAAAGAGACATAACTTCAAAGTATATTAATTTTTGAGACTTTGACCCTTTTCATTATAAGACTACTAAATACAGTAACTTACACATAGTAGGTGTTTTGTAAATATTTGATTTGTGAATGAAAAAATGATATCCTTCAGTTGTAGACTTTTATATATGGAAGAATTCAGAGTAAATAAAATTCTATGTAGTATACAAACTAATTAAAGTCATTTCTTTAGTTTTCTATATCTCTACTTAATTAGTCAAAATTAGAAGGGAGTTTCTTGGGCTCTGGATTTGTACTCATTTTAAGCATGCTTAACTGGAAAGGAGCACAGAAAATGCTGAATTAGTAATAGCAGATCTGGCTCTACTCAATAATTCTGTCATACTTGACCTAAGTAACATTAGATTAGCCACTCAGTTTCCTCATTCTCATCCTTAGAGAGGTAAACTACATAATTTCTCAGGTCCCTTCAAAATTTAAGTTTCTATGATTATAAAATGTTTTTTGTTTCCTTTTTGACATTGAACTATTTTTACCACTGCTATCAGAACACTTGAACCTACATTGTATAGTAGGAAACCCCGCCCCCCCCCAAAAAAGAAAAAAACAAACCATGGGATTTGGAGTCAGGGAATCTGGCTTGCTTTCTGAATCTCTAATTACCTAGTATCTGTGTGACCTTGGACAAGTCTTGACCTCTTTAGGACAGTTCACTCATCTATAAATGAGATTAGAATGTATGATAGTTAATGTGCTTTTGAGTTATAATTTTATACAATCCTCAGAGTCACAATTTCATTTTAGGAAGCATATGCTAAGTAACACCTGTCTTCGAAGCATTGTGTTAGGCATTGGAGAAGACAGAAAGCTAAGCAGGACACGAACCCTCTCTTCAAAGAACATATAACCTAAATCTAGTACAGCAATAAAACACATAAATAACATGAATGAAAAGTGGAATGACATGTATGAAGAATAAACGATAATAATAATAGGTGTAGGGCTAAAATAAAACATAACCCTGTTATAGCCTAGATTTGAATATGGGCATAGGTCTAAATGTTTGCTGTTCAGTCATGTCCCACTCTTTGTGATGCCATATGTGGTGTTCTTGGCAGAGATATTGGAGCAGTTTGCCATTTCCTTCTTCAGTTATAGGTCTAGATATGTTCTCCTAAAACATAACAGTGACATAAGAAAAATCTAAAAGAAAAACAGCTAATAAAAAAAAGATATTACTCGTTCTTTTCCCATGGTTTAGTGCCCAGGATTATATCTTGGCTATCCCTGTGTGACCTTAGATGAGTCACAGTCCCATCACAATCTCACTTATCCTCGGTTTCATGAGCTATAAAATGAAGTTGTGACTCTAGATCAGGGGTTCTTAACCACAGGTTCTCAAAGTATTTGGGGATCCATGGAGAGGTTTGGGGGTGGGATTGGGAAATCACATTTTCATTTTTACTAATCTCTCTTACTGAAGTTTAACATTTCCTTCCATTATAAATGCAGGCAACAAACCACCATAGTACACAAAGAAGTTCATGACAAGAAAGGTTAAGAACCTATTCTAGATTATCTATAAGGGCTCTTCTGCCCCCACGTCCTATGTCCATTGTTATGGGGAGGTATCTCTGATTGACAGTGATTCTATTTCCATTATATTTTGATTATTTGTATAACTGAGATATTAGCTAATTACTCAGAGTGAATGGAGTTCCCCACAGGGGGACTTGTTACTTTATAGAATGTGAAAAAAAAAAAACCATGAACTTAGATCTGCCAATCATAGTTTGAAGCTTTGGACTGCACCCACAGAGGCAAAAAAAGTGGATTATCTGGTGAGTCTGATCAATGCAGTCAGTCTTGGCTAGGTGGTGCAGTAGATATATCTGAAGAACTCGGAGTTCACATCCCAATTCAGACACCAGCTCTGTGATATTGGATGAGTCACTTAACTTCTCTATGCCTCAGTTTCCTCATCTGTAAAATGAGGATAATAATATTAGCACCTACTTCACAGAGTTGTTGTGAGGACCAAATGAATTTACAATTTAGAAGAGCCTTTCAAATCTTTAAGTACTACATGAATGCTATCTATTATTGCTACTGATATTATTTTCTCAGTGGTCTAGGCAACTGCTAAATTCTCCATTTAATTTTAACTGTGTTGAGATACCTGCTTCTGTATCTATACAGGGATTTTATGCAAAATCTCTCAAATGTTAATTAATTTTATTTTTAGCAGTATAACCTCAAGAGCTGAGAAGATTTTTTTTGGTTTCCAGACATAATCTTGTCTTTTCCAGGGAGTTTGGCAACGAATACAAACCATAATACTATTAATAGAAATACTTGTATTTGTTTTCAAAGCATTTTTACATACATAATCTCATTTAAGCTTCACAATAGCCCTATGAGGTAAACTGAACAAGAATTATCATCACTTTACAGATGGGCAGCTGAGACCCAGAATCTAGTAATAGTACAGAAAGAATTGATGTCTTAGAATTGAACAAGAATTTATTAAATTATATTGATTCCACATTCTGTTGTTTAGAAAGAGATTACCTTTTAAAGGGATTATTTTTTAAAAAAAATATAATCTACTGATTTGTTTTGGGGTATCTGTCTGCCTATCTATACATTTATATGTATGTATGTACACACACATATATATACACACATACATACATATTTACACACAGAGAGAGATGGATGGATGGACGTGTATGGATGGATATGTGTGTGAATATGGAAAAGGGTTTCATAGAAACCCTGCCATTCCTATCCAAAGTACATATGATTAAGTTCCTCATCTGTTAAGCAAAAGGGTTGGACCACATGAAGGGGTTGGACCCCTTCAGCTCTAAAAAGTTAATAATTCCATGTTTTGAAGTTCAGTTCTGAGGTATCCAGCAATCTATTCCTTCTGTGAAACATCCATCAATTTCATGTAACTGATGATCAGTAATTAGATTATATTTCAAAATAATTTTTATAATTTAATTTACAATTATGCAAATAATCTTGTTCTGACTATATGGATCCTATTTCATTCTCCTTTCTCCTCCCTGCTATGATGCTACCATATTAGGGATATCAATGTAGAAAATATTTTAATTTTTTAAATTTTAAAATTGGAAATAAAATGTTTTTGCTTTCAACAGCATCCAATTCAATTGACTAAATTCAGTTCTGTGAAGTTTGGGTTCAATTGAAGGGCCTCACTTGAGGACTTGGAGGGCCACATGTGGCCTTAAGGCTGCAGGTAACCTTGTTAGGAGGGCACTACTTTTCAACTCACAGTGCATGTAGTCCACTACATGCCACCGACTTCTTGAAGTCTTTTCCAGACTTTTTATCTAGTTGAATACCCTCATTTTATAGATGAGTAAACAGAGACTTTGGGAAGTTTAGTGATTAACCTAAGATCACAAAAGTGGTAAGTGACAAAGCCAGGATTTGAACCAGTTCTTATTCCAAATCAAGTGCTTGTTCCATTATGCCATACTGCACTAAAAGGTGATCATTTTAATAATCACTATAAGCCAAAAAAAAAATAGTAAGTAAGCAGGATTCATGTAGATCAGGATAAGTAAAATTGAGAAAAATTAGATAGTGGCTGAAAGCTCTTGTCTTAGCTCTGGAACCATCATCATGTCCAGAAAGGATGCCAAGGTTCAGGACACCATGTTCATGTCACATTCCCACCCTGCACATGTTCATCTTCTCTCTACTATTAATGAATATTAGAGAGAATATTTTTTAATGAACTGTTAATCCCATCCCTCTACCTCTCCCCATAGCAATATCTGCTCTATTTTTAAGGTTTCCCACCTCTGAAAGGATCTTCACCAATAACAATCGTTTCCTGGTGATACCCCTAGTCTGTAGGAAAGGACATGCAGGTCTCTAGGAGATGCTTTCTTAGACATACACATGATGGGAAATGAATTCCTGAGGATGTAACACTTACATACCTGTTTCTTGAATCTATCTCATGCTTTTTTCACACTCTGTCCTTATCAAGAATACTTTCCCTATATTAGCTGTCCTATTATGGAGTGTAGGATGGTATAATATTTCCACAATGCCATCTCTGAGTTCAGATGATCTGAGTTCAAAACCCACTCCTGATATTAACCACCTATGTGACCTGTTATTTTCCTGGGCCTCATGTGTAAAATGAAGAGATTAGACTCTATGGTCTCTGAGGTCCTTTCCAACCCAGATATATGGTTTCTATTACTTAAAATGTTTTTCATCTTTCCAAACTCAATTTAAATGCTACCTCTTCCATGAAGCGTTTTCCTAATTCCTTTTACTAAAATGTTTTCTGCATTATTCAGTTCATGAAATAGTATGATCTTAATATATTCTAAATTTGTATTATAATAATTTGTATACAATTTTATTATATTATACAATTTTTGAGAGTTGGACTCAAGTCTTATTTCTCTTTAAATCTCCCATCTGATTAATGTCTGTCACATGAGACAAAGATCCATAGGGTACAAATCCATTTTTCTCAATTTTACCTATCCCAATCTACAAGGATCCTGCTTTACTCTTTAAACTTACTCTTTATTTTGACTTATAGTGACTACTAAAATAGGGGAAATATTTAGTGCAGTGTAGCATAAGTAAATAAGCACTTGATTTGGAGTGAGAACCAGTTCCAATCTTGGCTTTTCCACTTATCACTTCTGTTACCTTGGGTTAATCACTAAACTTCCCATAGCTTCTGTTTCTTCATCTATAAAATGAGGCTATTGGACAAGGTGATTTTAAGGTCAATTTATGATCCTTTCCAGGATAAGGTGCTCAAAATAGGGCTATATTTGAGGGTAGCAAGAATTTAGTTGATAATATGTGGGTAATGGGTAAACACCATCATGAATTGGGTGATGTCTATCCCACCTTCAAGATCTTCATTGTAGTGAGATGCTTAGTTCCATTTAACAAGACACACACTTCTCCTTTTACATGTGCTTGGATTCATTTTTGTTCAGTGATGCCCTCAAGGTTACATGTTTAATAGATGGCCAGTCCTGGTAAGGGTAACATACGCCTTTGGTCCCCTAACGTGTGCCAAATCAATTTCCCAGGAGTATGTCTATTGGGTTTGTGTCAACCTCTAATGCCTGTCCATGGATCAAGTCAGAGCAGTCTAATTGCCCCATCTCTGTCCTTCCATCCTTCCTTCTGGGGTGCTATCTCTATTTTCAACTCTTAATCTCTGTTTCAGGTTTCCTGGTATTTTAATCAGCAAGTGCACAAGGTGATATTTTCCCTCCCTACCCCTGGATCTTTATTTTGAGACCTTTTGGCATTTTTTATTAACAATGTTTATTTACTATAATGATTTTATGTTTATTAACCATTATTTAACAATTGTTCCTGGGTTTGCTTGTCAGATGCTTTTTTTGCTTATTTCGTATGGGGGGAGGGCTTTTTCAGGGATGTGCCAGTCTGTGCCATAGCCAAACACCATTCCATCTCATGAAACACATACATTTCTTTTACTTGGTGGGAAGCGATGATAGGGGAAGGCAGATGTCTCCCAAATGAAGATTTGCTTCTCTCTCAGACATAGCAAAACTCTCTTAAATTGCAATTTTGGAATTTTTTTTTTTAATCAAAGCATTTCTAAAAATACTAAAGAGTCTTGAAAAAAAGTGTTTACCTATAGGTGTTACTCAAATCTTCCATGATTCAAGTTAATCTATTAGCTGCCTTTTAGGCCTTAATCAAGCATTCTAATACAGTACAGAATACTTTCTAGTAAGTCTAAAGCAGGCTTGGGATCCCAGTAAACTGACCAGGAAGACGTGGTAGCCTCTGGGCTGCAGCTAATGTTGTTAAGAGAACTCCCTTTCTCCCCTAGTGAAGATCCACGGAGAACTGCATTTCCGTATAATAAGTGCTTCATTTAAACCCTCTGAACTGTTTTGGGAAATAAAATATCTCTAGTCTATTCACCATTGGGGGCAGAGACTATTAATTAAATGGGAGGATCCTGAGAGGGTAAAGATCTCCTCATTCTAGATTTTGAAAATCCAGTTCTAGTTCCAACCTCATCAACTTGGCAATGGAAGGATGTACTACCTTTTCAAATGAAGCATTATTCTTTAGTGAAAAGATTATAATGTAACCATTTTCTACTTGTTTTACACTTTAAAGTCATGTTGCAAAGTAATTCTGGTTATCAAACCGAATAAATTCTCCTAGAGAGTTAACTATGTTACAAAGTTTGTTGGGCAGCCAAAGACTCTCTAGGTCAAAAGATTTAGTCTAGTTAATTTCTGTTAAATAAATTCCTAATTGGTATTCTAGTGACCTAGACTAATTATTGTACTTAACTTAATTAGAGTGACTATTCTATTTAGAGAAAGATCTTTTCGGTTTGTAAAACGTTAAACTCACCTATATCCTTACTTTCTTGCTGAGAAATGCAAAAAATTTATTTGTACAAAGAAATGAATTTTAATATTACCCTTTCTACTGCTGTGGGGTCTAGAGTTGACTTCATATCATTAAAATGCATGAATGAATTAGTATATTTATTTGCATGTATGATATATCTGTATTTCAAAGCAAAAATTTCAAAGGACCGCCAAATATATGTATGTAAAATTTGTATTTGCCTCCTAGTAATGTTCATTCACTACACAGATCGGTGTTTATAAGGAAAAATTGGACAGTTGCATCCACCATCACCTCATTTCCATAGGCATATCTGCATGCAGGCTTATTTATGCAAATTTCACAAGTGTATATGACATAGACATTTTAAAACCTGACCATAAATAGGTAAGATCAAACTCTGCCCACAGGTGAGCTAATGAAGTGATAGTAAGCAATATTTTCCTATAGCAGCACTTTTTTGGGCACACAGTTAAGGACTATTTTTGAGAGAGTTATGTTACACACAATTAATTTCATAATACGTATCAACTTATAGTCAATAATTAGTATAAAAATGAATTGGAAATGGTGCCAGAGGTCACATTTCAGGGAAAATGCCATTTTGGACACTTGAAAAAAGTAACTTCTTTATTTACATCCAAGATAGTTTGCATTTTTACTTCCACTTTTTCAGGGTGCTGCTTTATTCTTCATTTTTTTGAAAATAGATTTTAATCATGATTTAAACATGTGAGTATCAGGTCCCACTTTGATATGTATGTCCGAAACTCAGAGAAGTTAATGGGGGTTATGAATGCCTACTGAGGGGAGAATACACCCATAACCTCCAAAACAAATTTAGAACAATTTAAAATGCCCTGGAGTAATAAAGAGCTAGTTTAAGGGGTCAATGAGAGGGTAAATATATGTTTTAAAGATTATTTTTGTGAAAACTCTTGTGGCTCACAGGCCCAAGGGAGAACCAGATGGGTGTGAACAGAGAAAAGGATAAAATAACAATTATGCCCAGGGTAAAAGTGTAAATTGCAGTGTTCCTTGGCAGAGATCATGTGCACAGCAACATTTTTTTTATGATTGTTATTTATATTTCCAAAGTGCTGTATAACTGCTGTTTATCCCTCAGAATGTCCTTGCCAAGTGCATATTTCCCACCAAGCATTTTAGACTGACAGCAGAGAAGAAAAGGAATTAATCATTCAGTTTCTAGTGTCTAATATTTTAAGAGATCAACGAGGCTACTTTTCAGTATGCCCTTGTGCAAATGAGGAAACTGAGCAAACTAACTGAGGTGCAGAACTTTCCCAAAATCCCTGAGGGGCAGAGCACAGATGAAATTTCACAGGGTATCAATCTGTGGCACAGACTATTGATCCATGGCATGAATTATGGTTGTCATGTGTACTATGCTTCTCAGCATCCTTCTACTCTGCCTCCTTTCTCCAGAATAGTTAGTGCTGTTGTCTCTGTATTCAACGCCAAATCTCAAAATGGCACAAGTTAAGCTTAGGCTTGTACTGAGTAATGAGTGGGTATGTGGATAGTACTTGGGGAAATGGTCCAGGAAAGGATCTATGGGAGTGGGGTAGACTGAAGGAATAGGCTGAAGGGGATGAAGGCAGATGAGGATAAGAGAAAAATGGAGAACATAGCTGATGAGTCTTAGGTCTCCTACATTCTGGTCGTAGTTTCTGTTTATTGTGGTCACGTCTTCCTTGGCCTATCTGATGCATGTACAATATGTTAGAATATGTTCAAATTTCTGTCCCACAGAAGAAAAAATTGAGGCAAGTTAATAGATGACATGATTTTATTGAGGGAATTTGTATACAGCTAAATTTGGGAGTAATGAAATTTAAACTATTGAATAAGCCACAAGAGGCAGACTTGTTTAATGCATCCTTGAAAATCTCCAGACACGAACCAGGATTTGACCATTTCAATATAACAATAAGAATTATTTATTTTAACAAAGTGCAGCTCCAACAAGGGTCTCTTTTCATTGTGAATTTAACTACAGATGAAAATTGATCTAAAAGTGAAAAGGTAATTCCTAGGAAGTTGAAAAAGTCTCAGAACCTACTTAAAATAATGGGGGAAAAATCACAAAAGTGATAAAATTTGGGACAGATGATACACTGTTTTGGTTCATTTATCATGTTAGGAATGAAAAGAAACTGTTTTGAAGTGATATTGGCTATTCAGGGAAATGATAGTAAAGGGTATCTTTCCTTCTAGACACAATGAATTTGTATTCCTCCTTGTCTTAACTAGAATAAATCTCAAACACAGAGATTTTGATCTATATCAGTAATCCATTTTAAATATTAACTCAATTAACTCAAAGATGCCCATAATGAACTTTCTTGATGCCCTCTTTCAGGCTATGTTTAAAGTGTGTCCTCTAAATTTAAGCCCAAACTTTATTTATATTACCCTTACCTAAATTACATTATGGTTTTGAGGGACTCACAAATAAAGTTGATAGAGGTCACCCCTCTCTGAAGATCATCTTCCAAAACAGGAGAAGATAGAAATGAAAGGAGGTAAGTGGTGAATTAACCTACAGGAGAATTAAGAATTCTAGGTCAGGAAATGGTATAGAATTTGAGAATTGGGAAACTGGCTGGAATTGATTAAGAAGGTTCAGTTATAGAACCAATTGAAAGGAAAAGTATAGAGAGTTCAGGAATAGCGGGAGTGTCATGTTAAATCATACTATGTAAAAGAAGGTGCTGCGTTTTGGAGATTTATAGGAGATTGGGAGATATTTAATATCTGGACCCTTAAGCTTTCTTACTTGTACATTCCTAACAGGACGTGTTGGACTATAGCAAATATCATCTAAGCCCTTCCCTTGTGATCAGAAGTGTAGCTCAAAATTTATAAAGAGTAAGGGAGAAGAGTAGCAGTTGATCATTTAGCTCTGTTTTCATCTTTCTCCTAAGTTTTATCATCTTATAATGCCGTATGGAGCTTTCAAAAATTCCCCAAAACTATGACCTTAGGAACCACTTTTATCTTAATTAGAAATTTTGGGTATTTGTGATGCCTTGTTGGTTTTACAACTTTTTCTTTAATTCAAGAAGGTTGGAGACAACATATACACACACACACACACACACACACACTTATATTGGTATGTATGTATGTATGTATGTACTTATGTTATGTATATATATAAGAATATATATGTATATATATATATACTTATGTTTGTATGTCTACTTCAAAAAGAAACCAAGTGTATTGAAAAGTTCTAAATTCTTGGGGTTAATATTTGAAAATTAACTTACCTTTCTTATCTGAAGTTTTATTAAACATTGTCTGAATGTACCATAAGTTTCATTTTTAGTTTTTTTTTGTTATCATTCAAGATTTTAATGGAGGGTGTCATACTGATTATTTCTATCCAATCTTGGACATACTTTTAAAATAAAGTAAGATTGGAATATTTACTAAATATTTTACTGTGGAATATATTGTCAACTGTCCTCACCAATCTATCCACTAGAACTTTAAAATAAGAGTTACTGTTTTGTCATTTTCTTTTAAATAAGTCACACAATTTTATCTACAATAAAACCTTATTTGAACTATTTCACATTTCTCCCTTCTTGCCAGATTTACAAATAGGATTATTTGTGAAAAGAAGAAAATTAAAATTAAGAAACATAAAAAAGAATGAAACACAAAATAGACATTAAGTTTAGAAAAGGTGATTTTCCTAGAAATTTATACAGAGTTCTTATTATCTTTTCATTAAAAATGGTTCATGACTATCAATAAAATTCATAATATTTATTTTAAAAGCTACCTTTTTTGTTTTGCTGTTTTAGTTTCTCACTCTGTCATGCCCTTCTACCATGTCATCAAACTGCTGGATTCCTACCCATTCTGCAAGGCGCAACTCAAATACCATCATCTCCTTCCTTGATTCCATTTTTCTATTGCATCTCATATAGGACTTCATTTTGCACTTGTGTAATGCATATATTACTGTGTCCTATGGTTATTTTTGTATGTGTCCTTTCCCTTTGCTGTACTGTAAGTGCCATGAGGGTAGAGAATATGCCATATTTAAACTTTGTATTTGCCCCAGAACCTAGCATAGAACTTTGCACAGAGTAGGTACTTAATAAATAATTGCTAAATTGAACTGGATAAAATGATTCAAAAATAACTATAGATTAACAAGTAGAATTCTTTCCAATTTTTTTAATACTGTAGAAATTTAAAATTCTATTATTGGTACATTTAAATTTTTCCTTAGATAAGATTTTAAAGCAGAGATTCTATTGGGATATACTTACTTCAACATTTCAAGAATATATACTTAGACACTCTACTGATACTAATCACAATCCTTTGAGATTTTTTAAAAAAGAATATCTATGGCTGAAAATTCCATTACCTTAAGGTCAATCTGGTGATGAGCTTCCACAAATTCAGCCAGGCTGATTGTGAGAAGGCAAAAACAGTCTGTCAATGGACCTATATTCTGGCATGGTGTAAGTAGACCTTGTCAGTATCTATGTTCTACCAATCTGACCTTTGAGAATCTAGGGTCACTTCCATGCCATGATGAGTCAAATTTTAGTGAAAGAAAATCTATACTGACAGGTGAAATATTTAGCCAATTAAAAGAATCTTGCAGAATTTCCTACAAGTTCAATTAAAATTAAACTTGTCAAATTAAATTATAATTTTTTGTCCAAATACATAAAAACCTTTTAATTAAAATATTTTGACCTGCTAATATCAATAAAATATTATACTGTTTAATTTTTAAAACATTGTCCAAAATAAATGCTGCTTAGCACAGTTGAAGCAAATCCTTTTACACACAATACACTATGTTCTTTACCAGAAAATTCACTCCCTCTAATTTAAGTTTAAGAATACATGAGTGTATTACTTTGCTACTTATGTAAATTTATGGCCTCATCAATATGAGTTCTTCCAACACCAGTCCTTGCTTTCCTGTCTGTATCTTTCCACAAATCTCATCTGATCAAGTCATCTCCCTATTCAATAAACTATTGCCTTCAGGACAAAATACAAAATGTTCTTTTTTGTTTTCAAAGTCCTTCAAAACAGCCCCTTCCTAGCATTCCAGTCTTCTTATACCTTATTCCCCACCATGTACTCCTCGATCTAATGACACTGGCCTCCTGGCTGTTCCATGAATAAGATGTTTCATTTCTCAACTTCAGTCATTTTTTTGTTCTGGGCTTCTTAAGTCCCAGCTAAAATCTCACCTTCTTGAACACCTCATAATTCCAATGCTTTCCCTCTTTTAACTATTTTCTATTTATCCTGTATATAGCTTGCTTTGTCCATATTTGTCGGCTTGCTCCCTCCTCCATTAGATTGTAAGGTCAGCGCAGTGCCTTGCACATACTAGATGTTTAATAAATGTTTACTGAAAGAATGAAAATCCTCCAGAGAGGACCTGCCTGCCATACTGGAGACCTTCTTCTAGTTTTAAAAGTATTTCGCTAGTAGTTAATTATTTGAGCAGTCCTTAGGCTTACTACATGACTTGTAGCCCACCTCCCTTTTTGACTATATGCATTTGGATACATACATACACATGCACATATATAGTATATATATTTACATATATGTGTACGTTATATACTGATTCTAGCATGAAGGTTATTGGTAATATTCTAGAACCTACTTAGAGTGACTATCCATTGCCTTTGGGTATACGCAAAAATTTTATTCTTTATCTTTAGTAACACGTGGATAAAAATCTCAATAAATTACAAATGTGATCTTTAGAGTTTATGAACAATCATTAAAGATCATCATTAATTTATCTTTTAAAGGTACTATATTCATAGAACAAGAGGAATCCAATGCATTTGTAGACCACACTGGCCTTATAAGTAAAAGTAACACATTTGTTTCCAATTATACCTAAACAATTCATTGATTCAGATGAACATGTATATTCCTTCGCTCCTATATAGCGTTGAATTACTGTTGCTTTCCATGTTACGATTGTTGTTTGGTTTGTTTTTCAGTTCTGTTTTACTCTTTGAGACCCCATTTGGGGTTTTCTTGGCAGAGATACTAAAGTGGTTTGCCATTTCCTTCTCCAGTCCATTTTGTAGATAAGGAAACTATGGCAAACAGGGTGAAGTGATTTGTGTAGGGTCACACAGCTAGTGTCTGAAGTTGGATTTGAACTTAGGTTTTCTGACTCCAGACCCAGAAATCTATCCACTGTGCCACCCAACTACCCCTGCCCCACATTAGGATTCAAAGTGAAATCAGCTTTTCCAATCCCAGCACCTTGTTCAGTTCCTTGAACGTGGTTGATGTTGATAACAAGTTTAGATTAATTTTCAGAGCCTCTTTGGGTAGTGCCTATACAAATGAGGTCTTCTGTATAGTCAACTCTTAGGACTGGGCTCTCAATAAATGACTGTGGAAGAATGAGATATGGCAAAAACACA
The DNA here is from genome assembly GCF_028372415.1 of Notamacropus eugenii. Taxonomy (NCBI): domain Eukaryota; kingdom Metazoa; phylum Chordata; class Mammalia; order Diprotodontia; family Macropodidae; genus Notamacropus; species Notamacropus eugenii. The sequence continues at coordinate 452,633,488 of NC_092875.1, forward strand.
GTAGGTCTCATTCACAAAACTGTATCTAGACAACTGTCCCAGTGGCAAGGACAAATTCACCTCTCCTTCACCTCAAAACTATGTTTTAATGAGCCATGGCTGATTGGATTCACTGAATCTTTTGATCAAATCTAATTCTACTATTCCATGAAGAGTATCTCAGAAAAAAAGTGCTTGAGAAGAATATGCTTTGTGATGTGTATATAAGGCTTAATTCTGACAAGGAAGGACTAGAAAATGCCCAGTGTGACTATCAATGAGATGATTACTTGGGTCGAATTCTTGTACTGAATAAAATTCTGACACCTATAAATTTAAGAGTTGTCAAGGTTAATATCAGTCTTTAACCTATGTTAAATCTATGGAATGTTCTAAATCTATGGTATGTGTACCTTGGTGGTAGTGTTGAGTTGAATAATCTGCTGGATCGGTCTTCAAAGGAACCTGAGTGACTACCAATAGTTTTATGGCACTTTTCCTCAGATTTACTATCAACCCATTACTATCCATCTAGCATTTCTAGGACACAAATGAAACATCCAGACTTTCTCAATTCTGATTTCTATATAATATTTCTATTTATCATAGGTATCACCAGGAAAAGGAGGCTCTGTGAAAGTAATTCTCTTTTAGATTGGAAGTTAGTATTAAATACTTTTTGGAAAATGCCTGCAATTCCTGCAGATGTTATTCTCTTATATAAAATACTCCTGTAGAATAACGTGAAAATTTCTAAAGGTGATGGTTGAAAATGTAATATTTTGCCAAACCATGTATGATTTTCCTTGATTATAAGAAGCCCAACTTATCCCATGTTTTCCTTCTGAATACTATAGAGCCCCACATTCAAACTTTAATAATAGAAATTAAAAATGAATACATAGAACCAATATACAGCAAGTACATTTCCCTAATTAAGTATTGCAAAGTACATGACAATAAAAATAATTAATGGAAAACAACAAAAGCTTGCATCCATAAGCTACTCTGTTTCTCTTAGGACCAATATTTTATTCTAATTAATCCTTACAGAATCCCCATGAGGTAGATGAGGGACAAAGATCCTCTTTTCATAGATGAGGAAACCAAGGCACAGGCAGGTTAAGTGGATTGCCAAAGGCCACACAAGGAGTTGGTTATAGAGTCATGAAGAGGGTCCACATCTCCTCTTTTTGAGGACATTGCTTTATCTAAAGCATTGTTGCTAAAGTAGCAGATAAGAAAGATGATTACAGCATTGATATGAACAAAAATTAGATAACGTTAGGTCCTAATATTGGAAGTGAAGTATAAATTGCGCATGGAATAATCGTTTATATAGGGAAAAGACTTCCGCTTTCAAAAACGTGGTCTTTCTCCTATCTTTCACCATTAAAAATTTTTATTTGCTTTTTACAATATCTGTTACTCAACTTCAAACAAATGCAAATGTAGCCAAGGTACAAAGTAGCATTTGTGCCACCAGTACCATGAAAAACCCTCATGTGTGAATGAGTGGTTAATTAGGCTGTATTAGATTAATCCCATGTCTCCATTGGTTGTAACAAATGAAAAGATAGTGTGCATTGTCACGGGGATGGACATTTAAAGCTGAATGTAAGTTTCATATTTTTTCCATGTGGTTGGTCAGCCAGGACTTCCTTTTAATTTAATGAAAATTTGGTTTGTAAATCAGAAAAACTTTCTAATTGAAGAACATGTAAAGAAGGGATCTGCAAATTTTCTTAGAAATTGAAATTTTGCTTATTGTTTGATGCTAAGAAATCACATAGCCATAAACATATATACAAAAACGCATAAGGTACAGCCCTAAACAATGGATTTTATAGAAAATGGATAAAAGCTTACCTGTTAGGCCTACGTAGAAATTTAGGTAGAGGTATGTATAGAGATACCAGACATTTCTAATATGATAATATTGCCTAGGTGGCAGGAGAATATTTGTTATAAAAGGTCTTAAATGTCATTTCTTAATGACATTTTGAGGTAATTTTAGCCAATAGTCATATTCCCCTTTTAAAATAATTGCATACAGATTATAGTTATTGTATAAGAAAAGGCTTGCTTTCCATTTAAACAATGTTGAGAAGTTAAATGTAAATTTCAAGTAGTGGAACCTGATTTTTAAATCAGAAAAATATTCTAGACCACATGGAAGTTTTGCTTTGTCACTATACTGTATTCCATTCTGTAGAACAAAGACTGGGTGCATAATGAGCCAATGTAAATGAAGTCAAATCAGCAAAAGCATGGTGGGGGAGGGGAAGGTGTAAAATATGTCAGTTGGTATAATGACCAGGGAGTAGAGAATTTAAATGTTTAATGCCTACACATTCAGACTCATTTTTCTGTCATCTCTTTGAATGGGTAGACTGAGGTGCTTGGAAGTCCAGAATGAAAGCATCTCCCCCTTGGACCCAAAGGATTATTAATGTTATTTACCAGCATGGATATCATCTGTACCTATATTCATATACCGCTGTTTGTCTGCATTTTTAAGCAAAGAGCCATGGTTATAATTAGAGACTAATCAGGAAATGCCGAGCTTTTTTTTTTTTTTAACTCTCCTGCACTGAATGCCAGCTTCCCATCGCCCAGCCATGATGGAAGCTTAGAATACAATAGGAACAGAGCAACAATATGAATTGCAAATACATGTATATCTTTCTGCACAACCTTTCTTATTGACTCTTAATAAAATGAATGTCTTCTAAAAAAAATCCTCAGCTGTAAATTGCTTTACTATTGATGACGGAGCTTTGGAAAAATACTGCACATGCCTTACAATCAACTAGACAGAGTTGTGTTAAACAGAATTGTTTAGCTCCTGTCTGTAAATTATGTCCTTCTCCTTTATCTCCCCCCCCCCAATAAAGGAATGGATCTTCTTTAATAATCTGCTCCTTAGCATGTGTTGCAACTATCCATGTGACCATCTAAGTATTTTACATATTCCACATTTATGAATATAACATGCCTTTATGAGAATATGTTCGTGCTTAATAATTTCCTCACACACGCACTGTTAGTACTAAATATAATGTTTATTTTCAAGATTGCTGGTCAAAAGATCAGCATTGCTGCCTTCCCCCATTACATTTTCTTATATGCAGTGTTCCAAAAGGTGGGTACCCTGAATGACATTTATCAAGTCATTTCACTGTCATTCCAATTTAGCTCCCTGGTAATTAGAACTAGACGTATAAATAGCAAAGCATGTGCTAAGGCTCTATAGTTTCAAGATCCTGTAAAGCTAGTGAATGCTTATACTTGAAAAGAAGCATATTGGTATTATGAAGGTGGAGCTTTGGGGAGAAAATGTACTCCAAACAATTGAAAAGTAAGCTAAAATTCTGATTTTTGTGCTAATTGAATAATTTAGTAGAATTTATGCCTTTACAGTTGGAAAATGAAGAAAAGATATATTTGTTACTGGTGATGTGGACTCAAGGGCAGCTTGTTAAAAAACTAGTGCAAGAAGAAATGAACAGAAATACTATCTCTTGTCAATATTTAAGCTTTGTTAGCCTGGCATCTAAAGGGGAAAAAAAAATAACATGCTAGCCTTTTTACCTTTGAACTCTTTTGTGGAAAACGTTAATATTGCCAGCATGAAAGTGCTGAACTTAATCAGTAAATTTGACCAAGATTTATGAACTTTTTCATTCTAAATGCATTTACATATACACAAGCACATACATGTACATAAATTCACTTTATTACATCCATTTTACACGAACTGAACCGTAAGTAGTTGGAGTACTGAAAAAGCCAATCAAAATACTCTTCCTATATCCTTAAGTCCATAAACCTCTTTAAATGGTCTCTTTAAAAAAAAAAAAAAAAGAACCAGCTAAATTATGGAAATGCGGACTATATTGCAGAATATTTGCCAGTTATATCTTGATTCTTATTTGAAATTCCCACAAGAATATAGGCATGACAGTAATATAAACCATAGAAACAGGCAAAAAGTAGAACACAGGGACTTGTAAATAAATCCATGAATATCAAGAAGCACAGATGCTCAGATTATGCATTTTACCAGTCCAGTTCTGTGCTTGTAAACTATAAGACCAGACATTTGTAAGATGCAGTACTGTCAGCTCTACAGAGGAAAAGAGAGAAGGAGAGAGAGAGAGGGAGAGAGAGAGAGAGGGAGAGAGAGAGGGGGAGAGAGAGAGGGAGAGAGAGAGAGAGAGAGAGAGAGAGAGAGAGAGAGAGAGAGAGAGAGAGAGAGAGAGAGAGAGAGAGAGAGAGAGAGTGATGGAGAAGGAGAGAGAGAGGAGGGAGAACACAAGGCAGACACAATAATGCATAATAATGTTAACATTCCTACGTGTCTAATAGCTTAAATATGCCATGCCTCACCCCATTTATACATTGAGGCTAATATAAAAAATTTTAATATTTTATCAATAGTTCCTCTTTGAGCCAAAAGACATTTTTTACATGAAAGGAACCTGTGTTTCCAAGGAGGAAAAGAAAGAAAGAAGGAAAGAAAGACAGAGAGGAAGAAAAAGAAAGAGAAAGAAGGAAAGAGAGAAAGAAGGAAAGAAAGAAAGAAGGAAAGAAAGAAGGAAGGAAGGAAAGAAGGAAAGGAAGAAAAAGAAATATCTAGAATAGCAATATTTTCGAGACACAACAATATTTGTGAATACCCCATGTTCAGCAAGGTTCATAGCACTCACCAAACACCAGTCTTACATTATTTACATCTGAGCAACGTCAACATGTCTTATTAACTAAGGAAACGTAAAGCAATATTTTTAGCTTCTCTCAGTATTAGGAATACATTGCTTAATTCTTTTAATGATAAAAAAAGGCTCTAGACATGTATTATTATAAAATTGTTTGGTCGTTCAGGAATTGTGTTCTTATGTGCGTGTTTGTGTATATGTGTGTGTGTGCAAATGACAGTGTTCTTGTTTGACTGATACTATGCCTTTAACAAAGAATGACTGAATTGTCTTAACAAAGAAGATGAAGGCTGTATGTGTTGGTTACAATAGAATAACCACCTTCCAGATCTCTTAAATCCACAATATATGTAGTGTGGGTCCTGAGTGGCTTTTGTTTTCAATGTCTTTTGTAAGCTTTTAGGGTTTTTTCTGCATCAAATGTCAAGTTAATTTACAGGGCGCTATTACTGATATGTTTCCTTGGTTTGTGGTTTTCTGTGAAAGGCAGGCAGCTGAGACCAAGTCTTAGGATAGAGGGGGAGGGGCAGCAGGAGAACCCATAACACATACAGTGTGCCAGTGTCTGTAAATTGGCTGCCTGTATGACAGCGGGCCAAGGGAAACCTCTAGTATTCATTTGCATGCTGAAGACTATCTGGGATTAAACTGAACTGATTTTCATACAGGATTTAGACCTGGCATTTATTGTTTGGTTCACAGACCTCTTGAAGAAAAGTTTGTTTTCCACTCATAGATGAAAAATCTTCTAAGATAAATAAAACTAGCTTAGCAGTAACAGTTAATAAATATTTTTTCTGGATTTCTTATGAATTTATCTTATATGATTATGAGACAGATGTTTGCCACCAAATTATTATGCTTTTTGTTCCTTATCTATGCCAAAGAGAAAATATCTATCAAATTCACTGCATGGCATTTATAAAAATATGTCCATTTAATTTGGGGGATTGAATTTTGCATAAATAAAAAGTAGACAAGTACTTGATTTTTAGAAAAATTAAAATAATATTGGAGCAGAAAAAAAAATAGGTAGATTCAATTTTATATCTGCTTCATGTGTTTTTATGGGGATAGAATAGGTTATATTGTAAGCATCAATTATATACTTTTAGAGAAAATATGAAAGTTATAATTGATTGCTACAATAAGACAAAGGTAATAAATTTATAGCTAATAATAGTTCATTTTCATTGAATAAATGATCCATAATGCTCTTCAAGCATCTTAAATATTTGAGTATTAATCGCTGGAGGTGATAAAAACTCATAATGCGATGTTTTCAAAATATTTTAAGGAAACCAAGTATTCACCTTTTATGAGGAAATGAAACCTGTTTTGACAGGGTGCCAATATAAAGGACAGTGTTATGGTAGAAATGCTTTACATTGCATTAAAACTCTTTTCCTTTGTGGGCCAGTATGAGGATTTAACCTGGTTACTGAAGAGGCCTACAGATCCAGACTCCCAAACCCTGAAATGCAGACTTCTTCATGTTTTCATAATTATGATGAATTTTCAAAATGCACTGAAAATATACTTTGCATCTTCAGTGAATGCAGGACCGAAAGTATGTCTTGGAAATTAACAATATTATTGTTTAGGTCAATATCTTTGCAAAAACTTATTGTGAAATCTAAGACATATGAAAATGTGGGTCATGAAGTGTTTTGATATTTTTTTTTCTGTTAATATTATAATATTCCTAACTCTTCTGTCTTTATAAAGGATAATCTATAGTATGGGGTTCTTGGATTTTTTTATACTGCATTTATTGTAAGTGCACATGTGCATGAATATGCCTACCTTCAAATCAATTTAAACCTATGGATTTATAGTCAATGAAAATTATGTAACATTAAGCTTCTCTTAGATAAAATATTAGTGGGATAAAAAAGCCAGCTATCACCAACTTGTGTAAAAACCAAATTATTTGCTGGGCCATTTAACAAATTTGTGTGATGATCCATCTAATATTTTTGTGAAACAATTATATTACATTTGCACACTCACATGTGCAAAGCAAACCTTTTACTGGAAACCAAAAAGTAGAATTTATGGACATGAAAATATTTTTGAAACTTTGTTATGGGAACATGTTTTTGTGCTAAATGTGTGTAAGTTGCAAATGTTTGACAAATATGAATGTAAAATGTGTCTACACATGCAAAGGGAAGAGAATCCAGGCAATTATTTGAACAATTCAGGCCAACCCCCCACTTATGCATGAAATAGATAATTGAAGCAAAAGTGGTTTTTTTCCCCTTGAATTATTTGGATGATTGCTTCAATTCTTTACTTCACTTTATATGTGTATGTAGACATAGTCATTGTGTGTCTTTAAAAGTACCACATTAAAAAAAAATGCAACTGCAAAAGACTGAACCATTTACTAGCCCAAGTCTTTAAGCTTAATATACTCTTGAAATGGTTTTGTAATCAGTTGGAACTTATAAAAAGAGTGATTCTAATCTACTTTTCTAAATGATTATTTCTAAAGCAACATACAGCGATATTTAGATGTAACATACAATTACATATGTATCATGCAAGCTGGCTTTCTCAAACCTACTTTGGCATACTAATGCCACACTATCATTCATTACTATTTCTATTAGCAGTATACTTCCACAGCAGGCCCTACTAATTGTACAAAGAGTATTCATGACTGTACGTTATCACTATATTCCTGAAGAACATTTAATTGTGAGGGTTTGACCCCAAGATGAAATCCTGAAAGTATATGATGGAGAAAAAAAAAATTCTGAATCTAGTCAGGTGGGTGGGGGAGGGTCATTTGCAATCAAGCTAATTTTAAAGCCTTTATTGTTAATACACTTAAAAATATGGCTGATATAATGACTTGATCTCATACAGTTATTTCATCGCTTTAGTGACTGCATATGAAGTAAGTATTAATTACTCCTTCATTTCAAATTCTGGATACAATTCACATATACTAATTTTAAACTCAAGATGTCTCTCAATCAAATTGTGGAGCTTTTTATTTCTTGAATGTAATTAGTATTGTAGAGTATTCACGACAAACATACAGAACAAGGAAAGGATTCCTACTTGGTAATCACTGTAAATATGAAATTGTCAAGGTAGTCCTAATTAGTCACTGAAATAAAGATAATATGTAAGCCTCTAGGAGGTGCAACAGACTTAGAACAAAATTTAAATATGCCACAATCAGATTATTGTTTCAAGCAACTATGCTTAATAAAGTTGGTGGATGACGTTTGCCAAATCATTCTGTCAAGCAAGCAGTCACAGTTTAAGAGTAATTAAGCAGTTCATACTCATCTTAAGAAGCCAAAGCATGAAAAAATCTCTGTGTCTTGGTAGACTTGGAAACACATGAGATGTTCATGAAAGTACAGCTTAAAAAATTAAGTAAAGCATACTTCTTAAAGTTCAATAGGCAGTGGATGCTTTCAAAATGTCTTTTCAAAAACAGAATTCTAGCAAAGTATTTGATTGTTTAAAATTTTTATTATTCAAATTCTTACTAGTTCACACTTCTCCCGAGAGAGAGGCCAAGAAAATATTAAAAATACTATAGAAATAAAAAGGATAAGATATTTGTCACTCTAGTTTAAATTGATGTATGCTGCTGTCCTATAAACGTCACATCGGATAACCCTGAAAAATTACCATGAATCTCCATAATTACGCATATTCATGATGGTGTTTTGCATACCGCTAACAGCAGACTGCATGTGGGGTGGGAAGAGAAGTGGGGGAGGGGGTAAGAGTGATTTGACAGATTAAAATTATTACCAGTATCATGAAAAGAGGCATAGCAACAGTTCCATTTTGTTAGGTTTTGAAAAACAAAAGCCTATCATAAAACCATATGATAATTATATAAACAGAACTCTTTTACCATAATATAAAAAGGTGTTTAGAGATATCACTGCTAGTTGTATTGATATTTTAGTTATAACCCTATGAGAGATGGAGCTAGGAACTGAAAAGGGAAAGACTTTTTTTTGAAGGGCAGTGGGGGGCAGGGAGGAGTTTGCAATCCTAGAAAAGAGTATGGTTCCTGATGCATACCCACACCATAGAGGTGCTGAGTGCGAATTGTGTGCCTGTGTGTGTGTATGTATTCTTATTCTCTGATAAATATCAGGCCTAGGTAATATTCAGTAAACTGTTCAAAAGACTTTAAGAGATAGAAAGTTGTCTGGTGTCTATCTCAATAGCTTTTTGTGCTGAGGCAGAAAGCAGAGTTAATCAGGGACTCTAGAAGTAATTATCGCCAGAGTTTGGGTAGTACAAATGCTTGGGTAAACAGCGATTGTTATTTCCACAAGATTGTGAACAGATACAACAATGCTGGTATTGTCCTCCACTTCTCATTAAGGGGATTCAGGGATGGAGCTCAGCACTCTGAGGCGGATGGGAAACTGACAGAGAAACTGTGCTCTGAACACATCTCTCATGATCCCACTACAACAGGCTCTGGCTTTTGGCATCAGCAGTACCAGCTGCATTGGGAGAAGCCAAGCCTGTCATACCATCTTCACATCAAATCTGCAGTATACAAGAGCCAAAGCATAGTTAGAGCTTAATGAAGAAACAAATACAAAAGAGAAGATTAGACCTCGTTAACACTCGCATTCATTTATTCTTATAGAAACTGCAATGGATGGGTTGTTTTATAGAATTCATTCTTTCCCTCTAAAGGAGAAAAGTTACATGGATGATGCATTTTTTATTGTAAATACTCAGGGGAAAAAAAATCTTTCTGCTCCTGTGTAACTCTAAACCAATAAATTGTTTTGTCAAAAATGCCACTTGAAACAGTTACGTCCATGACAACTGTCAAAATTTGTAAATAAATACTTTTCATTTGTATATTAATAATATTGTAGTCCTCTCCACATAAAGCATTCCTTTGCATACTTAAGTAATAACATGGTTCTCTTTGGAGAAATAGTGATGTGAAACTTTATCTATTGTTATTGGATTAAAAAAACAATCTGTTCTTTGAGGCTAAACATTTATATTTCATGGCTCCAAATTACTTTTATCTTCAAATTAATTGCATTTGAGGAAAGGGAACTATATTTTCGAAGTTCACCATAAACTAACTAGAAAGTTTGACAGCAGAATGTTATTGTTATTTTTTATTGTTGCAAGCAATCAGTCAACTCTACAAAGGTGCATTGTGTACAGCTGTAATGTAAAACCTGTTTTTGTTTATGCTACATTTAGCTATCTGTCAGCCACTTAATATGGAGAAGGTTCACTTTAAATGATATTATTCTAAAGGAAACAAGAGCTCTTTAATGGAATAACGTATTTATTATGCCACAGTTTGTGTATAGGACCTACACCAGGAAGATTCATAATGGATCTGTAGCTTTAAAACCTTAGATGCATGTTTAATGAGGACAGGCTACTGCTAGTAGACACTGATGCAGAAGAATATACAATACCTCTGCAGGGTCTGAGACAGTTGATTTTTACAGTTTTGTGTATATTTTAAATACAAAATCATAAGTGAGGGGCTTTATTTCACATCCTTTGCCTCCCCTATATTGAAACAATGGGGGATATGAACAATTAGGATTTTTTCAGTGCACAACTTCTCATCAGTGAATATGCCAGGAGGCCTAATTAATGCATGTCTTATTTTAAAAAATACTTTTTTATTGAGAAGTACATTTTTTAAAGTATAGTATGGACAAAGTCTACAAAATTTACAGCTGTTGTTACCTGAGTAAATTCAGGATTGGTTCACCTTTATAGTCATAAGATGACAAAGCATGAAATATGCTACTTACAAATTAAGTTTTTTAGCTGTCTAAATAATGAGATACACATCTGCATAAGGCAGGGCTCTATATCTTAAATACAGAGGTGGAGGTATTGTCTTCTAAGTTCCCATGCACATAATGCTTGAATTCACATGAGCATATTAAGATCATTACTATTTGATATATAAGAAATTGTGATTCTTTGAGAATAATGCAGTGGAACTCTTTTGTGATGCTGATGGTGTCAGAAAACAAAATCATCTTAATATCTTATACTACGTGGGTTATGTTCAAGTAGCTCTATGCTTTACTCTATGTAATTGATGTATTTGGGGGTGAGGGGAGATATGGTTGTACCTATGGCTACTTAAATCCATGTCACAGAGAATCATGAATAAAGAGTCTAGTTAATATGGAGTTCTACTCTATTCAAAAGTATACCAAATTTTCCCATTTTACCCCAAATACTTCCCAATGGAAACCTTCATTTCAAAATGGCAAATCAAGTTGGGCCCTGATTGGGTGAACTGGTCTTATCTCAAATGCTCTCAACTGAAATGTTGAAACCCTATTACAACAAATGCATGCTTGTGGATGAATTATTTAAATGACATTTGGCATTTAGAAGTTCACTGTTGTGGTCACTCTGGCATCTATTCAATCACATAGCTGTTGCATGCTCTAAATTGCTAGATTTTCTTTATTTGTTAATTTTATTAGCAGGCTCTTCAGCAGTTTGTAATTAAGTATGACAGATAGATTTACATGATGTCTCCAAATGTCAGTATTGCTCTACAATAGCATTAATATCACAATTTTTGTTAGCAAGTAAAATGAGACTACATTTTTCTTTATGTACCATAATACACTCTAAGATTTTTTTTACTAATTACATCAGCATTAATGTGGCCACATTATATCATCCATTCTTAAAGCCATCAGATGGATTTCAGCTGACGTAATCAGTTATGTTAAAAAAAAGATGCAAAGCATAGCTACCCTATTTTATCACAGAGTATTTAATCTCTAAGATGCCCTAAATATGCAGTTATAAAACACAAGTGAATTATTTGGATAAATTTGAAACTACAGTGTCATACACTAATGTAGACTGCATGTACTGAAATTAACATTAAAATTACTCTCCAAGTTATGTCTCCAAAAAAATAAAAGTTACATGCAAGTATTTGATGAAATATGAATAGAAGGCATGGAAATGAATGTAAATAATATTTTAAAGAAAAGTTATTGCATCTTTGAAAGACTTTAAATCTATGTTTCTAGTTAGGAAGTAATGTCATATTATCTTCAGGTACAAGAGATCTAGTATTATAGTTTCTACTGGTCTTAACTCTATTTATAGTGACATTGCTTAACTTTGAAGAACAAGAACTATATAGATGTGTAAGAATATTTTATATGTATGATTATAATTTGTATTAAAAATTCAAGAGTCATATTCCCAAAAGCAGAAATAGGTATATTTTCACCTTAGTTTACACAAAGTATCTGCCTTGAATGTTATATACCTTTCCTTTAAAAATAAGTTGATTGTATGGAGAATATCAGATATGATAGTAAAAGTAATTTATCTTTTAAAATAAATTTATTTTCAAAGACAGAAACAAATAGTTTATTAAATGCGTTCATGTCGCTCCCACCAATATAACTAAAATGCAATCACTCTGTGAAAGAAATAACAAAAATGCGTGGAAGCAACAAAACTTGCTATATCTATGCACTTAGGTAGGTTGTCTTCTCTTAGTGAAAAACACCTCATTGATCATGGCACCCAGTGTGTTTGATCATAATAAAGAAAGTGACGTAGACTTACTTAGGATGCTCAGAGGTTCAGGAAAACACGGGTCACCTTCAGCTTTGAAGTTCCTATCCGTAATTAAAAACTAAATATATAGTAGACAGATAATTTAATAAACACATAAATAAAATACATGAAAGCAAAATAGGGCACTAAAAAAGGGAGACTTTTTTTAAATGTAGAAGGATATGTTTTAGTCCATTTCATTCCATTCAAAAACTTTTAACTACCTGCTATATTCCAGGTCTCTTAGACTCTATAAGTTGCAGAACAGGTGTCAATCTGCATCAGTAAGGGATGATTTCCTCACTGAGCGTTTCCCCAGTACACCAATGACATCACAGATCCATTCTAAAATAATAATGTGCCAGACATTTATGTACAAATAATAATAATGAAAAGTTCTGCCTTTAAGATGCTTATGTTCCAGCCTATTTCTATATAAATGGGCTAATTATTGGGGTGAATAGGTTAATGGTAAGCTTAATAAATCTGTTTAAATTATCTTATCACATAGTTGAGCAGTGATCATTCTTTAACTGCTAAATCAGAGGCTCCTTTTAAACTTGAGGCCCAGACCCAGGGACTTCCTCTTTCTGGAGTATATGAGGTGTTCAGGAGGACCACACACTTTTGGTGTGAGGACTTGCTGAGTCCTTCCTGGACTGCTCATCTACTTTTTCTGTCTACCTGTCACCTAACTCACTTGTGGTTCCAAGAAGCTGTAGCATGTGCAGTAGCCACACCTTGGCAAACCATCCTAGCAGACTGGCCAAACCAGGTTAAGGGTAACCAACAGGCTTTAAACCTATCAGTGAGTCAGGAAGATGTCTACCTCAAGTATGTGAAGAATTTTCCTGGCAGAATGGGTGTATGACAACAATATGTTTCAACAGCCATGAAGGTGGATGAAGCAAGTAAAATGGAGGATTGAGAGCTTAGTCAGGCATCAAAGACACCAAGGTCATCTACTGCATCCTGGGCCATTACTAATCATTTTGACTTTTTCTTGCTTTGATGACTCTAGAAGAGAGTGAACCTGATGACTTTGTGCAACTCTGCCTCACTTAAATCCAATTCATGCACAAGTCAATACATCACCTGTAATGTCACTGGTCCTCTTCTCATATGAAAGACAGGCAACAGCAACAGCTACATCCCTCCACTCCCAGCCTTGGCCTTACAACCTTCTTCTCATCCACAGTTAACCACATTGGAAGAATTAGTATGTGAAGGGCACTGAAACAGTCTAGTAGCTTTGTTATTGCCCTAGAATCTCAAGGGAAGGGATTGTTTAAATGATGGGGACATTCCCTTTTGGTTCCTACCATTGTTTCCAAAGTACATGAGTAGATGATTCCTTTTAGGTGGAGTTGACCAGAGGGGAGAATTTCTCTACCTAAGGTGACAATGGCTATTCCTCTCTTTTCTGAATATTTATCCAGGCTCAAACTACTGAATTGATGAAGTGTTTGACTGAAAAGAAAAGTGTTCTAGCAGGTGATTAGGTACTTCTGCATCATGCTGAGGAGATGCCATAGACCTTCATATTCCCTCTACTATCCATCAGAACCAAATTAGTCATATATAGTGCTATACTGCTTCTCTATGACCAATCTACATATCTAACTCAAGAGAGGGGAACTGAGACATGTTTCAGCAAACAGTTCACTTATTAATTACTGAGTCAACAAGCATTTATTAAGCACTTACTATATACCAGGAACTGTGCTTAGTGTTGGGAATACAAAGAAAGGCAAACACAATCTACAGATGTGAGTGACAATTTAATTTCTGAGGATGGAAATCACCCCCAAATCATATTAATTTTGCTTCTGCAAATAGATTTTAAATACTTGAATCATTCAGACTTGGTAATAAATAACTATACATTTCAGTTTTCTTTTTCTCCCCACTTACTTTTCCCTAGCACTCACTTGAAGGAAGCAAACAATGACCAGGAGGAATCTTTAAGATAGTAAGAGACACTTATGTGGTTTTTGTCTTTGTGACCATATATACTAATACAGCTCCTGCTAGGTATATGTCACAATGGAGCGTGACTTTGAGTGCAGGAATGAATTCATATTAATATTAACAGATTCCTGTTCTTGAGAAATGACCTGTTTAGAACATATCCTTTCAGGATCACGTTTTGATTCACAGAATTTACCAAGATGCTGTCGCAATTTGGCCACACCATTTATGCTTTTTATGAAAACATTTTCCTAGGCAACCACATCAAACACACACACACACACACACACACACACACACACACACACACACACTCCAAATTCTCTTTTACTACTTCAAGGAGGCAGATATATTTTCAAACATGACCACATACATTTGGGTTAAATCAAATATGCTGACTCTATGTAGGCCAACCCAAATGAATACTGCAGCTGTAGGCACTGTGGTGACCTGTTAACCTGAATTTCATTTATGGCTTCTTTTGTATTTTAACTTATATTTAGTAACCTAGATTTACACTGGCAATTAATTCTCACTTGAGAATTAACACCCTACTTTCTAACAGGACAGGAGGTTAGTCCTACCTCCAAATTTTTCAGGATTTGGATTTTATTGCTTTAAATGTCCTTTTTTGGTGCCAGAAGAGAGTAGGTTAACATATGCATTGAAGAAGGAATATGATACCAGCAGATCTCACTTGTAGAGATGTTGCTTTATGATGAATGCTGGCATTTTAAGAAAGCTACTTTATGGAATTCATAAAATATATGCCATATTGATATGCCAGGGATAGTCAGTCTATTGATATGCCAGCTATGATATGAAAAATGAATATAAAATTTTTAGAAATATTTCGTTAGTGAATATAATTCACATAAATGATTCAAAATAAAAGTGATTGTTATTAGTATCTTATTTTTGGTGTGAATTTTTGCTTTCAGCTTCAGTTCTACAGAATAAAAGCAACTTCAATTAAAAATAAATGTGGGATGGGATTTTGTAGTCAGCAGATGATATCATAAGTTACAAGTTGTGTCAATGGTATGTGAAAGTGTGTGAATTTCCATAAAGAGAATTTTGAATGTTCAGCCCTACAAAAGTACCTGTGAGCAATCGATCTTGATAAGATTGACTTGGAATTAATTAATGAAGTAGTCTTTGAGGGGAACTTCTCTCTTCCTATGCCCAATGGGGCATGTGGCAAACAGTTACATTGGACTCTTTAGTGCACTTGAGAGCTGTTTTTTATGTCACCAAATAATAAGTTTGATTTCTGCTCACTTTTTTTTTTGGAAGGAGTGATTCTTCAGTTGATAAAACTATTTTATCCCTCATAAGGCTTACACTTTCTCTATGTAGTGAGATTTTTTTTCAAAATTGTGACTATTAAAACACTAGAAATGGAAAAGAATGGAGTGCTTGCATATATTTCAGTTGTACTGAGTTATCTAACGATATATACCTATGTATTTAAAGTAACATTAACATCCCCTCATAATCTTTAAATCTAAAGCAAATATTGTTGTTCTGGGACAAACATAAATTATTGAACTAAATAAACAGATAAATGAATCTCTCTTTCAATATTTTGGCTAGTGAATATTTCTTGTGCTATGTGATTCTTAATAGGGTAAACTTTCCTACTCTGAGGCTTCCCCCACTGTGCCTCATCCCCCTCTCCCTGTCCCAAATCTGATGTCAAAAGATTTGCCAATTCGAAGTTTTTCCAATTAAATGTATGCAGAGTTTTGCATTATTAATGAAATCTATCAAACTTGGATTTAAAGTTGTAATGTATGCTTCAGTTTTCTTTCTTTATAGTATAAGCTAGCACTGAAGGTGACTTTAACTTTAGTCAAGCAGTACAGTATATATTAATATACACACATATACATATGCATATATGTATATATGCATATGTATATTACATATGATATTCCCTTGTGAAAGTGGATCTCTTCAACTTTTCTTTGAAAAATAATAAAACATACAACAGCTTTATTCAAGCTGCTGTATGCATATATGTCTCTAAGTGCAAGTTCTGTGTAACAAACACGTATAGACTTTCACATCAACCCAAGTTACATTCTAAGAACTGATTTATCATTGCAACTTTTCATGATTAAAAATAAAAAAAATGATTTTCTCTAACATTGCTGTTAATGATCAGGTGATATAGTTCTTATAGCACAGGTTCTGATTCTCTTAGAAGACTATAATATTAATAACATAGCACTAAACAAAAAACACATTAGCCTTACTTCTTACTGTACCTGCATGCCAATATACAGTATTTCTGCCCTCTGCTGTGCACACGTGGCTGAATGTCTGCCATCACTCAATGTCTTTTCTTTCTCCTCTTTCTCTTTCTACCTCTTTCCCTCTTGCCTTCTTGTCCTCCCTCTTTCCCAATCTCTCCCCCACCCCCTTTTCCCACCCTTCTCCTTCAGTCCTCCACCGCAAGGTACAGTAGACATATTCGGCACACTGAGTGTGGTTGAGCTGCTAACCTTGCTCAACTCCAGCACTAGCGAAGGGATTCTGTTTCTTGCATGTATTAATCGTGCCTTGCCACAAAAGGCTTTGTAGTTCTCTCCTGCATATTGAGCCTAGCTTAATAACATTCTGTTTATGTTAAAGGCACATTTAATCTGCAAATGTGACCTTTAGGAAAATTCTTTTGTTTTTCATTAAAGAAACCCTGCATTACAAATATTAATTATTCCTTGATGCCTCCTTTTAATTAACTAATCATGTGTTATTTGATGCAATAAAGAATACATGGTATGTAATGCCCAGTAAAAATCAAAGAAACCTTTGCTACAGAAAAAAATATTTTTTTCTATCTTCTCTGGATGAATTTGCTTACGTGAAACATCAGATCAGGAAAGATGCTTTGTTTTGCTTTGTGTTTTCTATTTTGTAAATGCCAATGCAAGTCTGATTAGAATGCTGAGCATATCGTTAGCCCCATCACTAATAAGTGAACGTTCACTGATGCATATTAGCAGGGTCTAGCAACGTGGTGAAATTGTCACTTAAGTGCTTGCAATCTGAACCCAGAAAATGACAGGCAATGCCGAAGGTCCAGCTCCAGTGCGTGTCTTCACTGTAGCTGGAGTCACTGGAATGGCGAAACCAGTTTAGGTTCAAGGCCGCTGCTGACATTCAGCTGTCATGGCTTCATTGTCTGCAGGCCTTCTCTTCATTGACACATTCAAGAGTACTTTATAGCTACCACAAAGAACGAGTCAATTGATACCATTACACTTCATGCACACACAAACCACAAGCCTGTTCAGGACTGTTGATACAGTCTAACATTTATTCATTAAGGGATCTATTGAAAATGCAACTTGCCCAACCCCACTCTTCACAACATAGACTCACTTGTTTAGTCCAAACATTTAGCTATGTCTTTTTCAAGTTTTGCACAGCATTCTCTAATTGAGGTAACATTATCTGCATTTTAATGCTACGCCATTTATGTCCCATGAAAGATTACCTGAAGAACCCTGCCATTACCACACTGGTTTAAATACGGGCAGTCGTATAGAAGGAATATACACAAAAGATGTGAGCAGGGGAAAAAGGGAGATATTTATTTGTTCTGGGAGAGCTACGGAAATCCAATTGCTCAGAAATGAAATAAGAGTTGGAAGTGAAAAGGGGGAAAACATAAGCTTGGGTCAGGGAAGAGGCAGTGATTAGCTCCATTGTTAGAAGCTCTTTGGGCTTCATTGGTTGTAAAGAAAACCCCACTAATGAATCTATTGAAGCTTGCCAAGACTTTGTATGGAAGACAACTTAAGTTATGGTGCTTATCTAAGGAGTAGTAGGAAAGCATGTGGATTCAAAAAACCAGCACATATGCCTCTATATTAACAGCTTGCCCATAAAAACAAAAAAAAATTGTTTAAAGATTATATGTTACATGAATACCCCATTTAATAGGTATGTATTTTATTTAGAATTCATAGGTTTTTGGGGGGGATAATTATCATGACTAGAAATGAGAAAATAGATTATATCCTTTAATTCAAAGGCAGGTAGATAAGATAAAAACCATTTACAGAATTTCATGTATCTGTAACTGATACTTTTTGAAGAAGATTCTATGAGTTGTTTGATGTTTACTTGGAAAAAAAGTGTATTTTAGTAATCAGATATGCAAAATATTCTACATGGAGGAATATACTCAAGCAGCTGAATAAACCTAATAAATTGGGTTGGGGGGGGGTGATAATCAATGTTCCAGTATGCTATGTCATAGAACAACTGTCTGTTGGGCTTCTGTCATATGTAGCATTATTCATTTAAAATATGATAGATTTCTTTAGTTTGATATAATGTTGGATTACTTTGGTCCACTTAGTTCTCTGAAATCCATGGCTTTAACCCAAATACAACATAATAATGTCAAATTTGTTGGGCTACAAAACACCAATCATTCAATCAATAACCTGGTTAGTATTTTATTGGCTTTAGCAAGTATAAGAACCCTGGTGCCTTTGACACATTTCTGTAATACATGATCATAGCAACCTTATAAGTGCTAAGAGGTGGACTTCAGTCATATGGGTTTATATGCTTTATTTCTTATGGTAAATTTAAGCACTGAATGGGAATTCATGACAAAATGCCTCATTTCTTCTTCCACAATGCTCTTCCAAGAATGAGGTACATTGCTGGGTGAGCATGATTGTAATGCTACACTGCACCGGTTTTATGAATAAAGGCATTTGATCTTCAGTGAATTTTCTCATCTTCCATGAGTATTAAATCAATCATCCCCAAAAGAATTAAATTTAGGGACAACAGGACTACATGCTCAGCAGATTTCTTCCATATTCTATATTTCTTCCATCTTGATATGTGCATCAAGGGCTGCTTTTGGTTATGTCTTCCAAAGTTTCTAAGTAACTTCTTGGGATTCCTTCTCTGGAGACTACCTACTAGTCATCATGAAATTGAATCTTTAAACCAAGAGAATTACAACATGGTGTTTGCTACTGTCCTACCTTCTTTCTTTATTAATAGTTCCAGTGACCAAACAAAGAGAAAGAGAGAATGAAAAATAAATCGATAACAGTTATGTGGATGTTGCAATTTTGTTTGGTTAAGAATATTAGCAGAAATGCCCTGGTTGGTCTAAAGTAAAAGTTAATATTAACCTGTGTGGTCATTCAATGAAAGGACTTTAAGACAAGAATATTAAGAGTAGAAAAGAATACATATATAATTATATGCACACATGTATACATACATACACACACCTTTTATATATACATATATAATATATATATATGTACACACACATACACACATTACATGTATGTGAGTGTGTGTGTGTATACCCTTCTCAGGTTCAGTGCCTGGGCTGAATCTTCCATTTCCCTTTCTCAAACCTTCTAGCACACTGTCCTCAAATACTAAGTCTTTATTCAATATTTGTAGAGTTGAAATGAATAGAAATCTATCTTCACTTTATCTTGCAAAGGATTGAGATGTCTACCAAATGGATATTCAATTTAGTACTAATATGTTTCACAGCCAAATAGGCAAGAACCTATATTTCATCTGTTGGTATCCCTAGCACCTCAGATAGTGCCTCACCCATAGTAGGTGCTTTTATTTGTTGAATTGAATTCATCTGTATCTTCTGGTTTGTGTCTCAAGAAAAGAACACCATTATATTCTTCATCTGTATAGTGCTGGCTTACACAGGCTGGGAGTCCTGTAAGAAAATGCCTTGTACAGTGTTTTATTATTCTGACTCTTCTAGTTTTTCTTTCTTTTTTTCCTTCTAATTTTCTCCTAAACTGTCTTTTATTTCTTTTCCTTAGCTGGGAAAATAGTTCTTGGAAATGAAATTTTTGATAGTAAGAGACCTTGCAGCTTCATTGATGGTTTTTGATGTAGAAATGTGTGAAAAATCCTATCATCAACATCCTACTGACACTTGACTCATTTGCACACTCGTCAGTTTCCTGATTAAGGATGAACTCCCTCTGAATGTGTGTGAGTATGAGTACATATGCATGTGTGTGTGTGTGTGTGTGTGTGTGTATGCTCATGGACATGCATACCTGTCTTCTCCAACTGCTTCATTGCCTCTTTCCCCATTTCTTAATACTTTCGTATAGTGGATCACTTTTACATATATTTATGAAATATTTCTTCAAGAATGAATTTATTTAAATTCAAAGCATTGTATAAATAACCCAGTCAGTCTTTTGTCCATAGTATTTAACTCATTTAATGATTAAAGACAATATTGCATTTCAAAATTCAAAAAGGTATGTGGTTACTTTGTCACAGAGAACTCAATTATTGCTCATAATAAATATTCGCTTTTTACTTTCTTCCCAAACATACTTTAAGAAAACAACTTTTCAGCCAAGCCTACTAATGACGTCAAACTTTATTCAAATAACAGTGGTAAGAAGAACAGAGCTCAGATGGCACTACGGCCTTCTAAAACTTCTCTAGGAACAGATTAAACGATTTCTAGTCTGAATGGTAGTCATTTGTGGACACCAAAACCATCTATAAAATTTTTATTAACTAGTTCATCCTAAAACCAGAACTAATTGTAATTGTCTGGTTCCAAAGGTAACTAGAGGTGTTTTCTTGCTTTGTTTTATTTTCTTTTGTTTTCACCTCTCCCAAGGAATATAATTAAAACAAACCCCTCCTATGGCAAGGTCCTGTTAGTATGGTACCCTAATGGATGCATTTTAAGTGTTGCAAATAGCCTGTAGTAAAATAATAAATTCTTTTAGGAAATCTAAAATATGCCTTTAGTTAATTTGTAATCTAGAAGGAGGCATATTTGATGGTTGTACCCTATAATGAGCAAGATCAGTAATCCAGACAACAGTGATTTATTTTACTGAGGGAGCTAAGAGACTAAATACATCTGGCATGGGGTAATATGGTAAGATTCAAAGTATACACACATTTGCTTTGTTGTAAGGATTCTCCACAGAGGGATAAGAGAAGATGGATGTCCCAGTATTCCGGATGGTGGTAGTCAGTTCCAAAAATGAATAATATTTGCTCTCTGAGTCTGAAATTTTTGTCTAGGTTACTAAATACAGCACATACTTTGAGTGGCAAGAATGAATACTAAATGCTAATTGGCCTGCTACATACATATAAACAGACTGTCGCACTCAGGTATATATGGTAGCCTATAATGGTTTGAAGATTACTTTACAAAAAAAAAAAAAGAAGAAGAAAAGAAAAGATCTGTCGTCTGAGGGGAGGGGGTGGGTAAGTCTCTTATAATAGAAAACCATGTTGACAACGTTAGTGTTTTGGGCTTGTTTGTTGTAAGGTTTGTTGATGATGTTTAGCAAAAGAGACATTTCCTTTCAGATTCTGTTCCAAACCCCCCCTGGCTCTGTTCTAGGCAGTTCAGCCTAATGGAATTAAGCCTGACATGTTTCAACTCTATTTCTTTATAAAATAAACATAAAACAATGGTTTAGATTTCTAATAAAACTCTTGAACCATGTGAGACTCAAACTTTCCCTGTTCTTTACACATCTGTAAATAAAGAGGATAAAAGAGGAGTACAACAGGGTAAATCAACATGAATCTGAAATCCACGGCAGCATATTAAACGGCACAGTCTCCGTCAAAGAGAGGGTGACCCCGCGGCTTCTTGCAGTTTGAAGCTAATTGTTTTCGTCAGGATGGGAACGTCTGGAAGTCCGTTGCAGTGTCCCACCAGCAAGGATTCAGTAACTGAGCCGGCCTGCAGAGAATGAACCCACTTTGTAGCAACACAGCGGGCTCAGACACCACCTATTCTGCTCTCCAAACTGTCATGCATAACAACTTTATTGTGCTAAATTGAACTTGAAAGCAACCAAAGGCTATGAGAAGGAGAGGCTATGAGAAAAGCGTGCTGTCAGTGCTGGCAAAGGCCGACCTGGAAAGTGGGCTCAGAGGCAGGAGAATAAAAGCCCAGGCCCCATGAACACAGCATATTGTTTCATTTTAAAGTATGATTCCCATACCAGAGAAAGTAGCAAATGGGATGTAAATTTATTTAAATAGATTCTACCGCTTAAAAGTTTGCCAGCCGCTCTTATCCAACTTTCCCAGCTCTCTGATTCGTTACTTACAGTGGGAATATAATGACATATAGTCATCATTGTAACAGCTTCTTTGCAGGGGCACAATGATGATTAATAGCCAGCAGCAAATTTTCACATGGGCTCTGGAGCACTATAGCATTAAGCAGCCAAACACTCCCAAATCCCCCTTTTCTGTTCCACTGAAAAGTCCTCTCCTTGTACCTTGCAGATAGGAACAAAGGCTATCTTAATTCCAATCAGCTTTTCCTCATTCAAAGAGACCTTCTCTTTTTCATAATTGATTCATGTGCATTTTTTAGTGTTGCACTGAGGCGAAGCCACTTTTCTGCTTTTCTCTGTCCCGTTGTGTGTGTGGTTTTTTTTCTTCCTTTTTCGGAGGGGGTGTGAGGAGTGGGAAACATTTAAACAAGAAACTGTGTGTGTTTTCCTCCCAAAATATTTGCTAAATAGATTTCCCAATTAGCATGAGTTTGTTCTGTAGGTTTAGAAAGTTTTTAACCAACTCTCATATTTTGCCATCTTTTGAAAGAGCACCCCATCAAATTATTAAAAAGTATGAGATCATTGAAATAACTCTGGTAAGAGTCAAAGACCAGAGAGCCCCACAACAATACTCGGGTTCTCTGGTGGATTTCTGTACCCGCTGTCATTCCCACGAGAGACTTAGAGCTGAAACAAGAGTAGGTCACAACTTTTTCTATTTTTTTGTATTTGATGGCCATCAAAAGAGGGGAGAAATGGAGAAAATTAAGGAAGAAAAACAAATCCTTCTCAACCATGAAAATATTCTTTCTTTTTAAACTTGTCTTCCCCCCTTCATTAGCTTTGAGATTGGGAAGAATTTGTAAAACTTTCTCCATTGTTTTGAGAAGTATATTCCCAAACCAAGTGCTTTCCCTTCTGGAAAGGTAGCCCTAGGAATACTATACAGTGCTCTGTCCATGAATATAAATAGGGCTCATCTTTCTGACTTTGTGTGTGTGTGTGTTTTAACAGCCTAATTATGAAGGATAGAGTTCTGTACCACATACTCACAAGTTTGTCCATATTTTTGTCAATTTCTCTATTCCTGTGCATTAATGATATGTTGTGGCCCAGGTACCATTAAAGTTTCTAGTCAATATCAGAATGTCTCAAAGGATAGATGGGATAACTTGTGCTTTTCCAGATGGGGCGGGAGGGAGCTGTGGTGGCTTACCATCTTAGTACCAGAGAAATATTTCCAAACTCTTACCTGGAGACCACCTGACACAGCACAGCCCTGTGATCTGGAGCAGCAAGGCCTTTTACTGAAATGAAAGATACATTGCAAACTGGGTTTTCACTGTGACATTCCAGTTCAGCCATGTCACACTCCTGTCACTGAACCAGAGTGACACACTTTTTACTTCACTGACAAAATGCAAAATATTCTACTATGTTCCCATCTTTAAGTAATACAGTTGCCTCACTGTTCTCAAATAGTTAAGTGAAATGAAGACGATTCCATATTGATGTGAAAAAACCACATTAGTTATTTGTAGTCAAGTACTCATCTTTCAGGTATGAAAGCACTTTATGTCTATATTGTATTTTTCATGCAAGGATCTTACATGGATGGCTATAATCCATTCACTGGGTTACACAGAAAGGAGGTCTCTCAGAGAGTGTCACAAATCCGTATGATGATACCCTTAGGTAGCAGATTTTGCATTTGGATCCCTGAGTTAGCTGAAAAACGGGTAATATCATATGGAGGCAGAAAACTCCATATTGACTATGCAGCTGAGGAATCTCACAAGAGTTGTTTCTACCAAAAAGTGGTGTGGTATAAACAGACGCTTGACATGCTGGTTTCAGAATAACAATAGTGAAGACTAAAATTTCCCACACTTTATTAAACCGTACCCATTTTCAAGAGCTGGAGATTGTGAATCTGCCCTAATATACCCTCTAAAGAAGATCCATTCCCAAGTGCAGTGTTCATTCTGGAAATAAAGTCTGTTACTACCATTCTTTACAGGTGCATTCTACAATGCTTTTCAATAATCCTTTCGTTCAGGCATAACATCACAACTAAAGACGTTGAAGATGTTTTTATTATCTTATCACATGTCTGTGACTTTGGGTAACAGCATTATGAAAGTAGCAAAAACCAGCTATAATTAAGATGCTGCCATAGGCAAGGTTACATGGCACCTTTTGCTCAGTTGATCCAGAAAGTCATTTCCTATGCCATGGTCACTGGATCTCTTCTTTAACCCTACAGTCAGTAGAAGGATGGTGCCTCTCAATTGTTGAAACCTCCAGGGCTCACCTTGAGTCTATTTAAACCCTACAGGACTGAAGAATCTCATGCAAGTGACTATTGATGATACTGAGTGAATTGGGGCAGTGAATAAGATGGCAATCCATGAGGCTCCCTCCTGCCCCATCTGGAAAGGGCACCTTAAACTCTATTCTGGTCTTATCCCTTTTCACCATGTGAACTAATAAAGAGGGATGAGTTTTTAGGCTTTTGTTTTTGCCTTTTACTCCATTTTTAAGTCAACATCTTCCCTCCAAAGAGTCAGTCACTAGAAGCATCAAATTTCTAGGGTATGAAGCCTTGGCTATAAACCATACACAAGGTAACAAGTGCACCTATAAGCCGTTATATATAAGCCCTTTCCAGCCCATCTCATAACCTGACTAGCTGCCCAAGAAGGTAAGTTTCTCTTTTCAACTCTCCTCTGAAGGCATGGGCCCCTATTGTTCATGTTCCTGACAGTCCCACTCTGGCATATAATTTCCAATGTCCACATTTGCATTTAATACAAGTAACACAGATCCTGCATACACATGAGGGTTGTAATGAATTTTGTTGCTGTCATCGTTGTTCAGTCATTTCGATCATGTCCAATTCTTAATGACACCATTTGGGGTTTTCTTGGCAAAGATGCTGGAGTAGTTTACATTTCCTTCTCCAGCTCATTTTACAGATGAAGAAACTGAGGCAAACAGGATTAAAAGACTTCTCCAGGGTCATACTGCTAGTAAATATCTGAGGCTATGTTTGAACTCATGGAGTTGAATCTTCCTTACTTCAGGCTTGGCACTCTATCCACTCATTGTTCCACTTAGTTGTAATCAATACAAATAAATAAAGACAGGCAGTATAGAAGAAGGCCTAAGTCCTCATCCCCTGCTCAACCCTTGAGGAAGTTTCCAAGCTTCCATTTTGTTCTCACTGAAATGAAGATGAAAACAATAGCTTGCATTTAAATTACACTATAAGATTTGCAAGTGCTTTTCTCAAAACATCCTATTATCATCCCTATTTTACAGTTGAAATGGCCTGCCCTTCAGGTTTCAAGCCTACCTCTCTCCTGCCTCCAAGGACAAGCCTTGAGACACTCAGTCACTCTATCATGACTTCCTTCAGGGTTGCTCTGAGACTCAAATGAGAAGATGAATATGAAAACAATTTGCAAATTTACCTATTTGCAGTATGTGACACTAAAATACTGACTCATCCTATGAACGTTTTTTTGAATGTTCATAATGTACCAAACACCATGCTAGCATATATACCTAAGGAATATAAAGATGAAGGAGACAAGAGTCCCTGTCCCCAAGGAACTTGGAGCTAACAGGGAGGTAACATACATATAAACAAATAAATATAAAACCTAGCAAAGTATGTTAAAGGCATGAAAGGGCCATGATCAAAGGCCCTGTGGGATGTTGTGAGGAAATGGTGATAATGGTTTGTGAAAGGGAGTGGTAAGAGATAAAGTGAGGGTGGTAGGTTGAAGCCAGGCTCTTCAGAGTCTTGAAAGCTAGGCTAACAAGCTTGGGCTTTACTCGTTAAGCAATGGAGAGTCCCTCAAGGTTTTTAAGCAAGGGGAACTTTGACATTAGAGGTACATATGAGGAAGTGGTATGTAGGACAAATTGGAGAGAGAAAGAATTGGAGGTAAGAATACCAATTAGTGAGTTATTTCCTCCTGTTGCATTCAACAGCATGGGTGAGTAGAAGCAAAGGAAACAGATGGTGAAAATGAATAGGTATTGAGTTTGGGAAAGATGTGACTGGCAAGAGGGTAATGGGCCACGAAGTTCAAGAAGAGAGGACTGTATAGAGAAGTGTTAAATGTGTAGCCAAGTGGTTTCCATAACAAGACCACAACTCCCAAGCATGGCCCAACCAAATTGAAATGTAGCTCCTATCTGATAATAATGTGTTGATATATTAATAAAAAAATACGTCAACGTTTGACTTTTAACATGTGGCCCACGGGGATCCTTATAAATGGCTTAGTGGCCCATTTTATACCACTGGTGAAGAGTTGACTTGGTTCACCAATGAGTCAAGATTGGGAAGGGAAGTGAGTGTAGCCAGAGCAGGGGTGAGGGCTTGGAATAGTACTGAAGAAGGTAGAGTTTGGCAGTCACAATGAGGATGAAGGTTTAGAAGCAGTGAATCATAGAAAGATACTGATAAATAAAAGATTATGATTACATAACAAAATCAAAGTTCTTGAACATTTATGGATGATAGCAAGGTGAATATAGATGAGAAAGAAAAGAGAAGTAGGTCGTGAGAACTGAGTAAAGTGAGGAACTGGGAAAAAGTATTTGAGAGAATGTCAACATGTATGTTGAAATTGTCTAGAATGTAGAGATGATTTGGAATAGAGAGAAAGACTGTGAGTCAGGTTCTGAACTCACTGTTAAAAGGAGAATGTCCTGGGGGTTGGTAAATCATAGCTACCAAAATCTGCATTGGGTGATAAATTTGGATTGAATGAACTACAAGGGAGGAGAGCTTGCGGAGTGATGGTGATAGAGGAATTCCATCATCGCAACCAGTGAGATTGGGGATGTGATTAAAAATGTAGCCAATACTGGAAAAGGTGGGAAGGACACTGATGCCATCAGTCTGGAGCCAATTCTTAGTAAGTGTCAGATATGGATGGATTGAAAGATGAAGAGGTTTAGGGTGAAAATTTGAAATTATGTTTCAGGGATTCCAGAGGGCATAGTAAAAGGTCTATGTGGGGGAAGGAGGTAAGGGGAAGGTATGCAACAGAAAGTTTGGAAGGCCAGAGTTGGGAAAGGTGGGAATGAGGAAGTGGGGGTTCAGTACCACAGAAACAGGGAGAGTAAGAGAATGTGAGTGTACACTAACCATTGGAAAATGTGTCAAGGCAGAGTATCAGAGGGGTTGACTAATGAAGATAGATGATTAGATAGTTCTAGGTCTATGCTTTGTGTAATTGTCCAATTTACCATTCTATGAATTGGGGCAAGCCTGGCAATGTTTTGGTCCAGGCTTCACTGTCCAGTCAGGCTTAAACGAGAGACCTTGAAGTTATTTCTTCATTCTGAAGTGTCAGTTTCCTTCTCTGTAAAATCAATAAGTTAGACCAGACAATCCTTTCTAGCTTTTAAAGACAATTTTAGAGTTTTAGTGGAATTAGCCTCAAACACTCTTTCAGTCTTCTTTTTCAAAAGTCACTATGGCTTTTTGCTTGTCAAGTAGGAAGAAACAATGAACTTTAGCACCCAGGCAACAAAAATAGTTCTTTTAATATAGGAAGCTATCACATGGCTCCCTTCAGGAGGCAGTCCTGAAACAGTGGTGCCTTGGGATCTTTCCCCATGAAAGCATGTCCTACTCAACAAATGAGGATGACTTTCATGCCAGTTTTCCCAGGTCTGGTTTGTGGCTTGCCACAGGTTCAAAATTTCCCATTTATCATTTGGTACTCAGGGAAATTTAGAATTTGAGGTCGTGGAGATAGAGTTACTGTGACAAACACCAAGATCCAAGGTACTGATTAATGATTTCAGAGGAATGACCATAGGTTCAGAGTTAGGAGATCCGCTAGAAGCCAGACAGACCAAGTCAACCCTCATTTTATAGATAAGTTAAAGGACTTGACCAAGGTCATACAGGTAGTTAAGTAATACAGCTGGAATTTTACTGCTATTGTCCAACTTTTAAATACAGCTCATTTCCTACTGTACAATGCTGGCAGCGAGGGGGCACAGTGTATAGAGTACTGAACCAAGAATTCTTGAGTTCAAATCTGACCTCAGACATCTGTTAGCTATATGAACTAGAGGAAGTAATTTAACCACTGTCTGCCTCATGTTCCTTTTTTGTAAAATAGGGACAATAATAATAAAACCTTAGTAATTGTTCCCAAGACTGTTTGGTGGATCAATGAGATAGTATATGTACAGTGCTTTGCAAATCTTAAAATGCTATATGAATGCTAGCGTTATCATTGTTACTATGGTTATTGATATTTCTACAGTGACAGCAATATCAGGCATGTGATTGCCCTCCTCAGCTAACAGAAATTCTTCCAAATCTTCCATCTTAAATCTCTGCTTTCATAGCATTATAGGAAAAGAGATCCAAAGCTGGGAGATTTTACCAACGAAAAACAGAGAATCAGGGAAACTAAATGACTTGCTTATAGTCACAAAGATACTGTTAGAGATGGCATTTAAACCAATTTCCTCTGATTCCAGATCCAGTGAATTTTCCACTGTACCAATGCTAATGTCTCAACAATATAGTAAAAATACATAAGGAATTAAGCATATTTTG
Organism: Notamacropus eugenii; assembly: GCF_028372415.1. NCBI lineage: Eukaryota > Metazoa > Chordata > Mammalia > Diprotodontia > Macropodidae > Notamacropus > Notamacropus eugenii. Next base: position 452,662,455 of record NC_092875.1, read on the forward strand.
TTAAATGAAATTTTATCTTAAACAGAGTTAATAGCCCCTAAAGCAAAAGGAGAAAATGTTGAGAAGTTTCATCTTTTTGCCCAATTATTTGTATCTTATATCTCAAATCAAGATGTTTAAGATAATCACCAGATTGAATTATTTTTTCAATTTTAGTTACTGTAAATCCATTGACAGATATTTATTAAGGTGCCAAAGTATTAGACATAGTCTGTGCCCTCAAGGAGCTTACAATGTAGTTTTTGAGATGAGGCATGGATACTCGTGAAGTTAAATATTAAAAAAAGCTAAATCATAGAAGACAGCCATGCAAGAAGTGTTGTGAGGCAGGAAATGATCAATTGTCCAGAGTGTAATATATGGTCACTGAGGGCAAAAGAGAGAGAGAGAGATCATTGTACTGCAGTGGTCTGGGAAGGCCTCATGGAGGAGGAAGGAATGAGTTGTGAATGATAAATTATGGATGTGAAATTTGCTTGAATGATTTTGAATAATTTTTGTCATTATGCATCAGTGGAGAATTTACTGTACATGATTATCTTATTAATATAGACTCACAGGAAACATGGCCTAAAAACATCTATTTGCTAATCATGTCCACTTCCCTCATACAACTTCTTTACTTGCTCCCATTCAAGATGATTCTTGAGTATAAATTTTCAAGTTGTTTATTCAGTTTAATTTGAATGATCTTAGCAATATGGCAAAGTAATCTAGCTAATTTCAGGAGGTGCAGGGGGTGTATTGAATGTAATCATGTGGGGTTATGATGGATTTTATAATAACAACAGCTAATAGCATTAACCTAAGCTAGATTTATAAAAATTATTTCCCATGCTTTGTATATTCAAAATATGTACTGCATGTGACTATTAGTTTTAGCACAATGTTCTGAGGAATAAGACTCCAGTAGTTTTTTCCTCACTCAGCCATTTTCACTGCAAGAAGTATGAGCCAAATGTGAAAGTTCAGTGGTAGAATGCTCCAGCCTTTACACCTCCACTTAAGAACTGTGCTACCCTCTATTTAACCATATTTAACTACTTACAGGATCATGACATATCTTGAAATCTTGTCTAGATAAAAAGTGAAGCCTGTTCCATTCATGCCACAATCCAGAAATTTCGGGGGAAAATTGTTTAATCCCATGACAGCATTCCACCCACTGTACTACTGTAATGGCCAAATAGATCAATAGATAGATAGGTAGATAGATGCAAGGCAAATGCCAGACACAATGGAGAAAGAGCTAATTATCAAAAAAAAAGATGGAAAAGAATAATTGGGGCAGAGAAATGATTGGTGGGAGAAGACAGAAACAGGGTTTTACATTTTAAGTTGTGTCTGTGGGGGTGGGGAGAAGTTCTATATTTCATGTGTTCCATATTCAGAGTCTTCGAGGGGTGGGCATAGCAAATCCTCTCCTTTGAGAGACTCAAAACAAGGCATTATGAGGGTGTGAAATATCAATTAACTGTCCACTAAATGTCAACAAAAAGGAAGATAAAACTCAGAAACCAACCCTCTTGCAATTTCATAATTGGGAGTCTATCAGAATGATGTTCCCAGGACTTGAGGCAGATATGCACAGTTGAAAGCCAAGATATATTCCCCCGAAGGTGATTCAGGACCCTTTTTCCCACAGGATGCCTGTAGCATGTTACTATTGACAACGGTGATAATAAATAATAACTCTTTAGAAAAAGATGAGGAGAATGATAAATTAATAATAATGACTGTCCATAGCCAACCCATGATCAAGGATATAAGGAAGGAGAGAAGAAGCATTTATTAAGTGCTATTATGTGCTAGGTACTCTACTAAGCACTTTTCAAATACCATCCCATCTGATCCTCATAATGACCCTGTGATGTGGGTGCTATTATAATCCCCATTTTAGAGTCAAGTAAACTGGGACAGACAAAGGTTAAGTAACTTGCCCAGGTCTGAGACCGGTGGAGTAAAGGTGACTCTGGGGACAGCACTGGTCAGGCTGGCCAATATGATCAATATGATTATATGAATCAATCCTTGCCAATATGATCAAACTATTCATATGAATTTAAGGAATAAACTGGATGACATAATACTATAGACTGGATCTACTAAGAATTAACATGATGACTAGTCTGACATATAGGACAGCAGAGCAAGTGGTACTTTTTTCATGTACTGGTGGTAATAATAACTACCATTTATATTTACAAAACAACATATTATTTATTTGAGCCTCACAATAATCTGGTGGAGTAGGTCCCTATTTTACAGATAAGGAAACAGGTTAAGAAAGATTAAATCACTTGCATAGCATCACACAGCTAGTAAGCAAAGCAGAATTTGAACTCAGGCCTTCCTAATTCTAAGTTTAACATTCTATCTATTGTATTACCTAATGGTGATTTGCAAAACCATAAGAAGGCAAGATGCATAAGAAAAAAATCAGAAATGCCAATACAAATATCTTCTGGAAATATTTCAGTGCAGATGGTACTTATCACTAAAATACACAAATCATGAAATGGAATGAAGATATGAATGCTTTTCATATCATACATCATACTGCAGAATTGAAAACAGATTTTAACAGTTACAGGGAAGGATGGCATACTGATTTTTCTCAATGACATCTTCAGCTTCAAGTAATACAGTAATATATTCCAGGTCAGTGCAGGGCAATCAGAAGAAATCACTTCATACCTAAACTCAGATTAGAAGAAATAGGAAGAAAAGTTGAGGAGTTACTGAAATCTAAAGAGGGAAAAGATGAAGAAACTGAAGGCAATAAAAATCTACACAAGCTCCAGAGGTGCTACCTAATGATGAAATGGTTGACAAATGTAATGCTAGCACCACAAATGAGTTTTGTAAAGGTAATAAGTAATTCTAAGAATAGGGTTTCAAAAAAACCCTTTTTCAATATGATGTAACAAACGCAACTCAGAGGTTAACTATACCAAAACAAAGTAATTCAAAACAGCTTCTTCTCCTATAAACATCATGAATGTATATATACATTGTCCCACAATATTTGATAGATGGTATAAAAATATTTCATATAAAATAGTATATGATTTAGCTATTGCTACAAGTTGGGACTGTGGGAGGAAAGAATCTAGGGATCCCCCTAAGGACAGTCATCAAACACCACCATGACAGAAGTAACTTGAAAAAAATCTATTAAAGAGCTTCACAAAGATGCTGGAAGATTATATCAACAGGTAGCCAGTATAGGAGAAAACTTGAATAACATCTCACTTGATTAAAGGCAACAAAAGCAAATATATGGAATGAAATCAAGAAAATGAAGTGGAATCAACCAAAAGAGAGTGGAATCAAGAAAGTGAAAAGAAAAACAATTTTAATGAAGAACTGAAAACAAAAGCCAAAAGATTAAGGTGATTAAAAGGAGTCAAAGCAAAGAACAAAATAAACGGCTCAAAACAAATATATTACATCAACTCTGAAAGACTGAAGAAGTCTGCTAAATGCGAATGATGAAGCATGCTACCCAGCAACTGACAGAGGTGACACAAAGTACAGAGATATACTTTTGGTCATGTATGAATATTTTTCTTTGGCTATGATTATTTGTCACAAGTGTTTTTTAAAAATTTCTCTTGATTGTTAATTAGGGAGAAGGTGAGAGAGAGAGTTAGCAATTATAATAATAAAGTAAAAGTGGGTTGTTTTAATTTTTTCATTTACAGAAGAGAGGAGTTTAAAAGGAAGTACCTACAGTTTTGAAAGTAATATGTATACTTTATTGTACACTTTTTTAAGGAAGAAGAATGAAGTTGAGATTCATGGTTTCATATAAAATCCTCCTTCTATGTTTTGCTGTGTGTATGAAAATGGTCTTTTTAGTATTTCAGTTCAGAATAATTTTTAAACATAAAAATTATTCAAAAGAGTTTCTGAAAAATAAATAATCAGAGAGAGAATTCCTAACAAAAAAATATGTAAGACCTTCCTGGTCATCTATATGGCTGGCTGAAAGATATCCAACAAAAGTATAACAGAAGTTGGACCAAATGCAAAACACAAAGCCTGCAGACTGTCTATGATACAGAATAGTTACATCAGTGAAGGCGACAGAAACACTAGCTTCCCTGTAAAATTGAGAAACAATGAATCCAGAGAAGATCGATGATTATTGGCTCACGCACTTTACGGTGGTGAATGCGCTAGCACAATATTTCACTAGCTTTATCAATTCAATTCAATAGCTATATATTAAGTGCCTACTATACGCAAGGCACTGTGATTAGCATTGGACTGTGCATCATTACTGATGCAAGCCCGATCCCATTTTCCTTAAGATAAGGCATTATATATTTATTAAGAAACGGTGAAAATACTAGTGAAACTCTACAAATACAGACCAATTCCATGTTTGTGTACTTTGTTTACAAAGTACTTATTGAATATAATGTTCAAAAATATTTATACACACAAAAAATAATACATTGGCTAGGGAGCAAAAAAAAAAGTGTGCTAAGAAGTCTAAGAGGTGTGAATTCTAATTTGGTTAGTATTGAACAAGCCATCTGAACGCATACTTAAAAATAACTTGCTTGGTCTGCTCCAACAAGTGATATATGAAGCATATGTGTGTTCGTCCTTCATTGTCAAAGAAGACCATGCCATCAGAGAAGTAATGACATGACTTGCACTTGACTTTGTTTAGAGTGAGGGAGGGCTGTGCAGGTCACCAGCTTCACTTCTCCTCCACAACCGTCTGAATCCAGTGGCCAGATAATCATCAGGATGACTGGAGATGACCCAGGATGAGGCAACTGGGGTTAAATGACTTGCCCAAAGTCACACAACCAGTGAGTATCTGAGGTGACATTTGAACTCAGCTCCTCCCCACTCCTGCACTTGCACCACCTAGCTGCCTATCAAGGACAAAGCTGAAGGTAGGTAGGGTAAGAGACTGACAGCCTTCTTAAACCCAAAGCTTAAGAATAAGAATACAATTAAAACAACGAACACCCAAGCAATAACAATCTTTTTTTAAATTACTTTATTTTTTGTTGTTATTCTAAACTTGATACACACCAAAAGATGTGATCTCAACGTACAAAGAAGAAAACAGGATTTGTATGTGAAACTATGGATTTCTATCACTTTTAAAGTATAATGTAAATTCAACACATTCATTCAAAAACTGTCCTTCTTGCACGTAGTTCCCTTTGAAACTCTTTCTGTTCTGTTTTATGCATTTTAAAATGTGTCATTGACACATTCTATATACCTATATATAAATTTTTTCATCATTATTTCCAGACTGCCTGTCTCCAACTTTCTTCTCTTTGGTCAAAGGGTATTCACAGTTTAGTGACTTTGGGATTATAACTTTAAACTACCTTTCCAAATGACTATATCACTTCATAGTTTTATTAACAATGCATTACTGTGCCTGTCTTCCCACATCTTCTCTGACAATTGCCATTAACTTTTTTGGCCATATTTGCAAAACTGATGATGACGCTGAATGTGAAATACAACTTCAGAATTATTTTAATATGCATTTTCTACTTAATATTTATTTGGAACATTTTGTCTTATGGTTACAGATAGCTTACTTGTCTTCATTTAAGAACCACCTGTTCATATAGATGACCATTTGTCTATAGTGGGAGGGTTTTTCTTCTTATATATTTGAATCCATTTGTTGTATAGCTTGTATACGAGACTTTTATCTGGGAACTTGGAGAAAAGATTTTTCCTAGTCAAATATTTCCTTTCAATTCTAATTTTATCAATTTTGTTTTATGCAAATACTTTTCAATTTTATAGAATAGACATTGTCAATTTTATCTCCTATGATTATCTTTATTTCTTGTTTAGTCAAAAACTTTTCACAGGGAACCAAGATGGCGGAGTAGAAAGACACACATATGCTAGCTCCGAACCCACAGCCCATAAAATATTTGTAAAAAAGAACTCCCAACAAATTCTGGAGCAGCAGAAGCCATAGAACAACTGAGCAGAGGAGATTTCTGTTCCAGAGAGCCCTGAAAACCTCTCGCAAAAGGTCCATCGTGCTGTGGACCCAGAGCTGAGCCCAGCCCTGCCTTGGTCATGCAGCACCAAGAGGAGCGGATCCGAGCAGGCTTCAGGGACAGAATCTCCAGCAGCCACGCGGGTCCCTTCACCCACAGGTGACAAGGGTCAGTGAGAGGGTCTCTTTGGTGGGTCAAGAGGGGAGTGGGGTGCCCCCATAACTCAAGCCCCCCAGTGGAGGCAGGAGCAGACCAGGGCTCCCCAATCAGGCAGGAGCCCAGATCCATTGTTGAAGGTCTCTGCATAAACCCCCTAAGGGAACTGCCCCCACCTGAGCAGCTGAACTTAATCTCACACTGAATAGCAGCCCCGTCCCCACTCAAAGCCCTGAGGCTGGGAAGCAGCATTTGAATCTCAGACCCCAAGCACTGGCTGGGAGGATCTGGAGGCAAGGTGGGGGTGGAAAGAAAACTCAGAAGTCAAGTCACTGGCTGGGAAAATGTCCAGAAAAGGGAAAAAAAATAAGACTATAGAAGGTTACTTTCTTGGTGAACAGGTATTTCCTCCCTTCCTTTCTGATGAGGAAGAACAATGCTTACCATCAGGGAAAGACACAGAAGTCAAGGCTACTGTGTCCCAGCCCACTCAATGAGCTCAGGCCATGGAAGAGCTCAAAAAGGATTTTGAAAATCAAGTTAGAGAGGTGGAGGAAAAACTGGGAAGAGAAATGAGTGACATGCAAGCAAAGCATGAAAAACAAGTAAACACCCTGCTAAAGGAGACCCAAAAAAATGCTGAAGAAAATAACACCTTGAAAAATAGGCTAACTCAATTGGCAAAAGAGGTTCAAAAAGCCAATGAAGAGAAGAATGCTTTAAAAAGCAGAATTAGCCAAATGGAAAAGGAGGTTCAGAAGCTCACTGAAGAAAATAGTTCTTTCAAAATTAGAATGGAACAGATGGAGGCTGATGACTTTATGAGAAACCAAGAAATCACAAAACAAAACCAAAAGAATGAAAAAATGGAAGAGAATGTGGAATATCTCATTGGAAAAACAACTGACCTGGAGAATAGATCCAGGAGAGACAATTTAAAAATTATGGGCCTACCTGAAAGCCATGATGAAAAAAAGAGCTTAGACATCATCTTTCATGAAATTATCAAGGAAAACTGCCCTGAGATTCTAGAACCAGAGGGCAAAATAAATATTCAAGGAATCCACAGATCACCACCTGAATGAGATCCAAAAAGAGAAACTCCTAGGAACATTGTGGCCAAATTCCAGAGTTCCCAGGTCAAGGAGAGAATATTGCAAGCAGCTAGAAAGAAACAATTCAAGTACTGTGGAAATACAATCAGGATAACACAAGATCTAGCAGCTTCTACATTAAGGGATCGAAGGGCATGGAATAGGATATTCCAGAAGTCAAAGGAACTAGGGCTAAAACCAAGAATCACCTACCCAGCAAAACTGAGTATAATACTTCAGGGGAAAAATTGGTCTTTCAATGAAATAGAGGACTTTCAAGCATTCTTGATGAAAAGACCAGAGCTGAAAAGAAAATTTGGCTTTCAAACACAAGAATGAAGAGAAGCATGAAAAGGTAAACAGCAAAGAGAAGTCATAAGGGACTTGCTAAAGTTGAACTGTTTACATTCCTACATGGAAAGGCAATATTTGTAACTCTTGAAACTTTTCAATATCTGGGTACTGGGTGGGATTACACACACACACATGCACACACACACACATATACACACACACACACACACACATAGAGACAAAATGCACAGAGGGAACTGAAGAGGATGGGCTCATATCTTAAAAAAAAAATGAAATCAAGCAGTGAGAGAGAAATATATTGGGAGGAGAAAGGGAGAAATAGAATGGGGCAAATTATCTCTCATAAAAGAGTCAAGCAAAAGACTTATTAGTGGAGGGAAAAAGAGGGGAGGTGAGAGAAAAACATGAAGTTCACTCTCATCACATTCCACTAAATCAAGGAATAAAATGCACACTCATTTTGGTATGAAAACCTATCTTACAATACAGGAAAGTGGGGAAAGGGGATAAGCAGGGTGGGGAGGATGATGGAAGGGAGGGCATGGGGAGGAGGGAGCAATTTGAGGTCAGCACTCATGGGGAGGGACAGGATCAAAAGAGAGAACAGAAGTAGTGGGGGACAGGATAGGATGGAGGGAAATATAATTGGTCTGATACAACAATACTATTATGGAAGTCATTTGCAAAAGTACACAGATTTGGCCTATATTGAATTGCTTGCCTTCCAAAGGGAAGGGGTGGGGAGGGAGGGAGGAAAAGAAGTTGGTACTCAAAGTTTTAGGAACAACTGTTGAGTACTGTTCTTGCCACTAGGAAATAAGAAATACAGGTAAAGGGGTATAGAAAGTTATTTGGCCCTACAGGACAAAAGAGAAGATGGAGACAAGGACAGAGAGGGATGATAGAAGAGAGAGCAGATTGGTGATAGGGGCAATTAGAATGCTCAGTGTTTTGGGGTGGGGGAAGGGGACAAAAGGGAAGAAAATTTGGAACCCAAAATTTTGTGAAAATGAATGTTAAAAGTTAAATTAATTAATTAATTAATTAAATAAAAAAAACTTTTCCCTATCTACAGTTGTGAAAAGTGTCTCCTACTCTGCTCCTTGTATGTTTTTAGGCTGTGACCCTTTATACATTTGAGGTTTATTGATTTATGTGGTATGAGATGTTATTCTAAATCTAATCTCTACCATACTGTTTTCTTGTTCTCCATGTAGTTTTGACCAAGAGTGAGGTATTATTCTAGCAAAAGGGAATCTTTGGGTTTATTGAACACTATGCTATTGTATTCTTTTTTCTGTGGTCCTACTTTGTCCCTCTCATCAGTTTTTCTATTTTTAAACTAATTCATCTTCTTTCCATCATTTTTTCCCATAATTTTCCTTGATATCCTTGATTATTTTGTTCTTTCAGATTAATTTTGTTATTTTTTTCTAGATTGAGAAAGTCATCTTTTGGTAGTTTGATTTGTATGAAACTGATTAAGTAAATTAGTGTGGGCAGTTATTGCCATTTTTATTATATTGCCACAGCACGTTTATGATCAATGAAAATCTCTCCAGTTATTTAGGTCTATGTTTCTGTAAAAAGTGTTTTGTAATTGTAGTTATATAATTCTAGTGTGTATGTATTGGAAGGTGAACTCCCAAATAGATATTTTCAAAATTTATAATTGTTTTAGTTTATCATAACAAGATGTTTTTGTCCTTCCTCTATCTCCTCCTGACACAGAGAAATTTTAAAGGGAAATCCCTTAATACTTATCTATGTAGCTTATACAAGAAATTCCCACATTAACTATGTCATGTCTCTACTTTTTAAGTTCATCACCTCTCTGTAAGGAGGTGAGTGGAATGTTTTGTTTTCATTGGTTTATCATTGATCAGCATTCTCAGGTCTTTTAAAGTTGTTTTTCTCTATAATATCATTATACGAAGTGTTCTCTTAGTTCTTACTTTTCTCTGTGTCAGTTCATAAAGGTCTTCCCAGTTTCCTCTAAAACTGGCCCTTTCATAATTTCTTATGACATAATCAACATAATTATTTCTCATAATACATTGATACGCTGCAATATATTTAACTATCCCTCAAAAGAAGAATAATTTGGTTTTCACCAAAGAGCTGCTATACATATTTTGGTATGTGTAGATCTTTCCCCTCTTTCTTTGATTTCTTTTGGAAAGAGACCTAGTAATGGTATAGCTGGGTCAAACGGTACGAAGAGTTTGGTAATTTTCTGAGCATAATTTCAAATTGCTTTCTAGAGTGAGTGGACTGTTTTACAGCTCCACCAGTGGTACAGAAATATACCTGTTTTGTTACAACTCCTCCATTTGTCATTTCCTCCATCTGTCATCTTTACCAGATGAATAGATAAGAGATGGAAACTCACAAATGCTTTAATGTGCTTTTCTCTAATTATTAATGATTTAGAACATTTCTATGTATATGGTTGTTGATAATATGGATTCCTCACTTAGAAAACAGCTCATATCCTCTGATTATGCATCTGTTGTTGAATGGTTCTTATTTCTAAACATTTTATATATTCTGTAGTCATTTCAAACAGATCTTTCTGATGGATATTTTGGTAACAAAGAAAGGCTGATGATTTGTATGAAATTATTTTATATCCTGCTACTTTAATTTCAGTTAATTTTGGCTTAATCTATAGGATCTCTATGTATACCATCATAGTACCTGCAAGACGCAATAATTTTCTATCTTCTTAGTCTGTGCTTATTCCCTCGTTTTCTTTTACTTACCTTTCTGCTATCCCTAGCGTTTCCAGTACTATATCAAATAGTGGTGGCAGTATTGTACCTCAGACCTGCCCAACTTGGTTGAGGATAGGTTAGACTAGAGATACACTGATGACGATTGGTTGCTGAGGTTCACATGACATGTTAGACTTTAGATAGACTTGCGATGGTTGGTCTCTGTGGGTTACATGACAAACAGGAGAGTGGATGATTTCAATCCTACATTTTTCCAGCTGCCTGAGCCCCAAGTGTGCTGCTGGTGGTATGTTGTACAGGTATCATTGCTTTGCTCTTGATCTAAATAATTGATTTCTGTTGTGGGTAACAGTATCTCTTGAATTTAGGTGGTTACAATGTATAATACCAATGAAGGGATTTTTTTCCTATGCTTTAAAATTCTTTAAACTTAAATCTGTATTATGTTTTGTGAAAAGATTTTTTATGACAACAAATGACATAATTATGGCATTTTAAAATTATTTTCGTTATCAACTTGATCTTTCCCTAATATTGAAACGATCCTGTATTTCTGTAACAAACTCAACATTATCATTGTGTATAGTCTTTTTGTTATGTTTCTGTAGGCTCTTTTCTAATATTTTATTTAATATTTTTGCACAGATGGTCATTAGGGATATTGTTCAATAGTTTTGTGTTTGCTTTGTTTGTCCATGGTTTAGGCATCAAGACATTTGTTGTATCATAAAAGAAATTCAGTAGAGTTCTTGGTTTTTCTATTTCTGTGAAATTTTATAATGGAATTAATTTTTCTTTGAATGCTTTTTTAATTTGGGAGTCCATTTTTAGATAACATTTAGCAATCATAGCTTGTTCAACTTCTGATATTTGGTTATTTTAATTCTTTCCTATGCTACTAATATAGATATTTTATATTATTGTAGATATTTATCTATTTTACTTATTAGTGTTGTTGACACATAATTAGGCACATATTTCTAATAATTTTCTTTACTCATATTTTTGTAAATTATCCTTTTTATTTTTTGTATTGACAGTTTAGATCCTCCTTTCTCTTAAAAAGCAAATAGCTAACAGCTTATCTATTATACTTGTTTTTTCAACAAAACAACTCTTAATTTTATCAATTCAATCACTGTTTTGATTTCAATTTTGTTAAAATCTTGTTTCTCAGAATTTCTATCTTGTATTTTGTTTGGACTTTAATTCATTGCTTTTCTAACTTTTTTTCTATTTGCATGTCACTTTTATTGATCTATTCTTTCTTATTGATGAAAATATTCACAGATATAAATTTTACCCTGAGCTCTTCTCTGGCTATATCCCAAGAATATTGGTTAGTTGTATCTTTTTTTTATCATTCTCTTGGATGAAATGATGCCTTGTTTCTCTTTGACCCATCAGTTCTTTAGGGTTCAATTATTTCATTTCTATTTCAGTTTAAATCATTTCTTTAAAGGCTTTTTATGGATCACAATTTTTACTGTAATATGGTCAATAAAGGTACATTTGAAATTTCTCATTTTTCAGTATTGTTTGTGAGGTTTTTATACCCTTTTACACAAGTTTTGTAAAGATGTCAAACTGCTGAAAATATGTATATTTCTTTATGTTTCCATTCATTAATCACAGAGAATAACTTTTTAAAAACTTCATTCAAGTCCTTATCTTCTTTCTTTTTTGTCTTTTTGATAATTTTGTCTATATCTGAAAGAGATACATTGAAGTCTCCAACTATTGTAGTTTTACTCTTTACTTTTCCCTGTAATTTGATTAACTTTCTCTTTATGGACTTATATGCTATCCATTTCAGTGCATATCTGTTAAGTATTGCCTATGATTCTCATAGGCATAATGCGGTTTCCCTCTTTATCTCTTTCAACCATATCTATTTTTACTGCTCCAATCATGATTGCTACCATTATTTTTTTTTAGTTCACCTGAAGCATAATACCTTCTTCTTCAGCTTCTCATTTTAAGTTTATCTGAATCTTTATGGTTCAAGCATATTTTGAAAAAAACATATTGTTATATTCTATTTTCTATTCTGAATGTCTGTTTTGTCCTGACCCCAATTTCCTGGGTTTTTGGTTTCCATATCCCCTAGTGTTTCTATATGCAGAGCACTGGTAAGTTATAGTGTTCTTGGACAAAGTTCTGTGCTCTTTCTTCCCCTATTCCTATCCCCTGCTCCCCCAGGGTATCACTAGCAAGGACATGGTGGTAGTCTTCTGAACCACTGGGCCACCACTGGAAATCTTCACATGGCCACCATCAGTTTTCAATACCACTCTTAACATATGCTTTTGGCATGGTAAAATGAACTAAAACAGGTCTATAAGGTGTTCAAACAAAAACACGTGCCATGTAAATGAAACAGGGGATTCATGGCAGATAGGAAGCAAGAAATAAAAGCAGATATAAAAATATTAATCCTTACTTTCCATAAAGGAAAAAGAGGCTTGATAGAGGTTCTCAAAGCACATAATAAACATTTAAAATATTTAGAGAAATTTTTTTGGAATAAGTAGGTAGCTATGACAAAGTCACAGATTTATTGAATATAACTCAAAATGATTTATTTCCAGATGAAACCTACGAAGTGGTTAAAATAAGGGAGTGGCACCAAAAGGGAATCTATAGGCAATATACACAAGTAATCAACCAACAATATATCAACAATGAAGTATCAAAAAAAAAAGATTAGATCATACATATTTATTTATAGAAACAGGGGTTCATAATAGTGATTCAAAATCAGACCATTATGAATCACAAAAATTATACAATAAAGTTTTGGAAACTCAGAAACCTGCATACTCGTAGCAACAAAAAAAAGTTCACCCAAAGTATCCTTGAAGATTCAATAAATAAACTCTAAAACGAGACATCATTAAAGAAAGACTGTTGCCCATAACTGCCTAGACATAATACTGATCCAATAAAAAAAAACTCTTTATAAAAATTATTTATGTTATCCACCTGCAACATAATCCATAGAGCATTAAACATGAATGAATAATAGAAGGATACAACTTGTTTCCAGGTCATTTATATCTGAGTCCCATAAATTATTAGTATAAGACAACTGAGAATAGAAGGAACAATTTGGTATGGCAACATTTATTTAAAACATTGCTCTTGAATTTTTAACAGATCAATGTTATGTTTGAATGATTGTGGGCAACAGTTCGATATGTGATAATTCTTGAGTTCTGGACTAGTTCATGATGAAAACAATGATGTTATTATTATTCTAATAGCTATCATCATCATATTAGAATCAGACCATAATCAAGGATAAAATTTCTGTCCACAATCATTCAGATACACTTTATGGATATAAAAGTTTAAGAAAAGTGTTTTAATGAAGTTGCATACCAAATACTGATACAAAAATCTTTCAAAATATAGAGACTTAGCTAGGGAACAAATCAAAATCAAGTGGCTACAGAATGAGGTTCACATCATCTCAATCATCTTATCTGCTGAAATTTAGAGTACATTCCACTTTGTATCTGCTATACTACCTGGTTTCAACTCCCTGGAGCAAGATACCCCTCCCAGGATAAGTTCATCACTTCTAACCTTACCAGGATGATGCTAATTTCAGTCTTGATTGACTTCATCTTCCTATTCCTCTACCTTCTATTTGGAGGGCTGGATGGTAGAGTACCAAACTCCTCCCAATGCCTTCCTTTATAGAGGACAGAAATTACACTCTCAGTTCACTTCATTCTACATCTGCTGCCTTCCTTGGTTTCAACTCCCTGAAAGAAGATGCCTCATACTAAGTACCTCCAGGTTTACCCCACCCTTCACCACGTTTCTGCCCCCTTTTTGTGTTGTATCTCTCTTTAGATGTAAGCTCATGGAGGGCAGGGACTGTTTTTCTTTTATTTATTGGATTCCCAGAGCTTAGCATAGTGCTAGGCATGTCTTGGGCACTTGATAAATATTTATTGGATTGTATTATTGGATTATATTGATATTTTACTGAGAGAGTTTTCAGTGAGCCTACAAAAGATGAACTTATATTCTAATATTGTTATTCCCCTATGAAAAGCAGTGATTATACCCACTGTGCGATAGTTTACAGACCATTAATATAAAAGAATAAAAACAGGATAGTGTCCTGGAACATTTCTACTTCAACTTTATTGAACATCTGAGCAGAAAGATTTTTCTACAATAATAAAATGAATACGAGATGACATTTACATAGAAATTAAAGGTTTACCAAGCATATTCTGTAGTTGATCTCCTTTGGTATTCACCAGAGGTTAAGATGACATTAATAGTAGTGGTAGTCGTAGTAGTGGTATTTTACTTTTCCAACTTCAGCTAAGTTATGTGAAGTAGAAAAGCAAATTTACTCTTTGAATGAGGAGGTTGGTTGGTTGTTGTCCTTCATTCTTAAACAGGACCGAAATGGCATTACGATGCTAGAGTCAAGTTTCAAGCGATCAAATCTGACTGATCACACCAATATGAGATTGGAACAAATAGTCTGTGTAAACATTTGGGGTGGATTCTCTAAATTTGCTTATTTCCTTTGAGCAGTTTCAATTCTGCTTTGCTCATAGAGCACAGAACCTTCTCTGATGAGGGCATGCCATGCTGACTAGTCCTGTTTCAGCGTCTTCAAAGTGACACAATCATTTCCAAAGAGAGACCTTGAGAATGTCCTTATATCAGTATTTCTGACTACCACGTGATTGCTTGTCCTGTGTAATTTTTCCATAAAATAGTCTTTTTGGCAAGCATACATTTTGCATTCAAACAACATAGCCAGCTCATCAGAGTTGCTCTCTCTGAAGCAGAGTTTGAATGCTTGGCAGTTTAGTTCAAGAAAGGACCTTAGTGTCTTGTATCTTATTCTCCCAGGTGATCTTCATAATCTTATAAAGACAATTCATATGGAAGCAATTCAGTTTCCTGGCATGGCATTGGCACACTGTCCAGGTTTTACAGGCATACAACAATGAGCTCAGCATAATGGCTTCTGCAGACCTTCAGTTTGGTAGTCAGTCTAATACCTCTTCTCTCCTATACTTTCCTTCAGAGCCTCCCAAACACTGTGCTATCTCTGGCAATGGTGTAGGACTGTAGGGGTGTAGGAATACACACACAGATACAAAAAGAATGAATGATCAGATAACAAGCTTATTGTACATTGCCCCACCACTGAATTTAGATTGTATCTTGTAGTTAAGAAACTCTCTAGAATTAAATCTTTTAAGAGAAGAAAAGGTTCAGTTGTTGGAGTACCTGTTAAAGCTTCTGAAAAATTCTTACCTTGCCTTAATCACTGAATGGGCATTACCTCAGTCAAACTGAAACCTGGGAAAGACCTTATCTTAAAAAGGCCAAGATCTACCACTGCATCTGGAGGTCATCTCCAGTTATCCTGATTTATATCATACCACTGGACCCAGATAGTTCCTGAGGAGAAGATGAGGCTGGTGACTTTGCCAAGCCCTGCCTCACTTAAATTCAATTCACTTGCAAGTCATGGTATTATCTTACTGATGTCATGGTTCTCTTCAAGTATGAAGGCAAACAGTAACCTGTGAGTAGTCTGAGCTGCCCCACTGGGGACCTAATCAGCCAGTTCCAGTTGTGCAGTGCAGATCCTTCCTTCCTGCCTTCTTTTCTTTCCTCTTCCTTTCCTTTTCTTTTTTCTTTCCCTTCCTTTCCTCCTTCCTCTCACTCTGTCCACATACGGCATCATACCTTTACCTGGAGCATGCTCTGTAAATTTTGATCTCTGAAACTTATAAAGATATCTTGGCATTTAGTAACTAGATTTCTTTTTTTTAATATCTTGCCTTAAACCCAAATTACTTTGGCTTTCATTGGTGAACAATAATTTGCAGGTAGTAGGTTGGGGGAGCTGTGAAGGGGTGGGGGTTGGGGGTGGGTGGGAGGGGACTCACTGCTCAGATTAAATGTAAATAGTAATTGTTTCTGTTTTAATCAGAAACACAGGGTCTTCCCCTCCCAGATTGGTTTTCTTTTTTGACTAGGTAAAAGAGGCCATTCTCTGCCTCATTTCTTACCTAGCCTTAATCACTGAATGACTGTTACTCCAGTCAAACTGTGACCTGAGAAAGACTTTAACTTAAAAAGGCCAAGGTCTCCCCCTGCATCTGAGGCTACTCCAGTCATCCTGATGTGGGATACAAAGGAAGGAGTTCAGCTTCCACAGGGTTAAAACTCCTCCCAGCTTTAAGTGATAGCAGACCATAACTAGCATGGTCAAGTAATAGGCCAGAAACTTGTGTGCAGGCTCGACAAGCTGTTTGAAGGGAGCCTTATCAGAGATGAAAACATGAAGTGAGGTGTTCAGGAGACTCCTTCTAGCCAACAGATAGTGAGGCAGGAGATTTGAATTTTGGAACAGCATAAAGGGGCTTGCATTGATCTGAACAATTTGTAATCTCCCTGTGTCCTTACTTGGGAGCTACCTGTTCATTCAGGGGGAATGAACTTAAAGGTTAGTGAAAGCTTTCCTAATTTCACAAGTATTGTTCTTTGTTTAAGGTGACCACTTCTCTCATAGTAGGGAATGTACCTGCTTCTTACAAGGATAGTAATTAAAGATTCTGCTTTCACTCAGACTTTAGTTCTGTTATGGAGCCAGGTATGAGGCTTACTCTAGATGGGGAAGGGGCTCAAGGTGGGGCTGTATTTATAGCACTGATTTACATCTTGCCACTGGAACCAGAGAGCTCTGGTGGAGAAAGTGAGGCTGGTGACTTTGTACAGCCCTCCCTCATTTAAACTCAATTCACTTGCAAGGCTGTCACCTTTCTGACGTCATGGTTCTCTTTAAGTAAGGACAAATAATAGAACTAAATATTTTAAGAAAAGAAAAGGTTCAGCTGTTGGTATACAAGTTAAGCTTCTGAAAAATTCAAATTGAGTATGAGAATTTTTATGAGAGTACTTAACTCTTTGAAAGTTTTAACTCTATACCAGAGTTAGACTAGGCAGTAAATAATAATAACATATTAAAATTATGGAGAGAGGAAAAACTAAATTGCATTGTCTTTTATTTCTTTAAATTTTGCTATCATTAAACAATTTAAACTACTTAAATGTATTTATGATAACATTAGATAATTTTTATGCTTATATACTTTGATAAAGTGTATTTTTTAAATATAAAGAATGTAATTGAATAAAAAGGTGCTAACCATGCCAGAAAAACTAGCTATACACAATAGATAACTAAAACCATCCACCTGATAGCAACATATACTAATTCAATGCCTGTCTTGTATTTAGCAGTCATTTAAATCACTGTTAAATTGAACTGAATTTGTTAGATAATATGAAGTGATTTTAGGGGACACTAACAATGAGGGAAATCAGGAAAGGGGTCTTAAAGGAATGGAGATTTGACCTGAGGAATTTAACATGGAAAGTTATTCCAGGTTAAATATGGTTTAGAATTTAAGATAGACAAAAAAAAAAAAAAGAAGCAGCATTATGTACTGGAAATAATATTGGATTTAGGGTCAGAAAGATCTGGTTTTGAGTCCTGGCTATTTCACATAGCATTTATGTGACATTGAATGGGTGACTTCACTTTTCTAAACTAGTTTCTTCATCCATAAAATAAGGGGGATGGATTAGATGGTTTCTAGGCTACTCTCCAGCTCAAATAGTTTCATTCACAGAACTGTCTTGAGGAAAGTGTGTGGTGAATCTTTTTTAAATTAAATAGCTTATTTTCCCTCAGTTAGATGTAAAAACAATTTTTAACATTAATTTAAAAAAAATTTTGAGTTCTGGCTGAGCCAAGATGGTGGAGTAGAAAGATGGAAACGTAAAAGCTCTCCCCCATAGCCAAGAAAATACCTGTAAAGAATGACTCTAAACAAATTCTAGAGCAGCAGAATCCAAAAAATGACAGAGTAAAAGAGATTTCCAGCCCAAGGCAGCCTGGAAGGCCATGAGGAAAGGCCTATTGCACCAGTACAGAGCAGAGCGCAGCCCAGCATAGGCCATGTGGTGCAGCAGGGACAGGACCTGAAACAGGCTTCAGGGCGCCACTAGCAACAGCAGTTCCCAGATTACTCAACCCACAAATGTCAAAGACAGCTTCAAAGGTCAGTGAGAAAGCTCTTTCACTTGGGTGAGAAGGGAATGCAGTCTGGATCGCTGGCAGCACCCAGTGCAGCCACAGTGTTCTTTTTTGAAGCACTTTGCCTAAAGCCCCTGGGGGAATTGAGCCACACATCTGAATCTCAACCCTGAGTGGCAGCCCTTGAGTAAGAAGGTGTGCTGGCATGGTAGAGCTGGTAGGGGCTTTGGATAGGATCCTGGGCAGAAAAAGCTTGGGGCAGCTCCCAGAATAGAGTGCAGGCCAGGAAAGGAGTAAATTCCTCTCCCTTGATTGTGCCACCTTGGAAGAACTGAGAACTTACAAGTCCCCAGAATATACCCTCCTCTTGAAAAATGACTCAAAAATCAAGTAACTGATGGGGAAAATGCCCAAAAAAGGGGAAAAATAGGACTGTAGAAGGCTACTTTCTTGGTAAACAGATATTTTCTTCCATCCTTTCAGATGAGGAGGAATAATGTATACTATCAGAGGAAGTCAAGGCTTCTTCCTCCAAAACCTCAAAAATAAATATGCAATCATCTCAGGCCATGGAAGAACTCAAAACGAATGTTGAAAATCAAGTAAGAGAGGTGGAGGAAAAATTAGGAAGAGAAATGAGAGTGATGCAAGAAAATCAAGAAAAGTAAGTCAACAGGTTGCTAAAGGAGACCCCAAAAATGCTGAAGAAAATAACACCTTTAAAAATAAGCTAACTTAATTGGAAAAAGAGGTCCAAAAAGACAATGAGGAGAAGAATGTTTTAAAAAGCACAATTAGCCAAATGGAAAAGCAAGTTCAAAGGCTCATTGAAGAAAATAGTTTTTAAAAATCAGAATGGAGCTGATGGAAGCTAATGAGTTTATGAAAAACCAAGAAATTACAAAACAAAACCAAAAGAATGAAAAAATGGAAGAAAATGTGAAACATCTCATTGGAAAAACAACTGACCTGGAAAATAGATCCAGAAGAGACAATTGAAAAATTATGGTACTACCTAAAAACCATGATCAAAAAAAGAGCTTAGACATCATCTTCCATGAAATTATCAAGGAAAACTGCCCTATAATTCTAGAACCAGAGGACAAAATAAATATTGAAAGAATCCACCAGTCACCTCCTGAAAGATCTGAAAAGAAAAACTCCTAAGAATATTATAGCCAAATTCCAGAGTTCCCAGGTCAAGGAGAAAATATTACAAATACAATCAGGACAACACAAGAGCTAGCAGCTCATACAATAAGGTACTGAAGGGCTTTGAACATGATATTCCAGAAGTCAAAGGAACTAGAATTAAAACCAACAATCACCTGCCCAACAAAACTGAGTATAACACTTTGGGGGAAAAGTGATCATTCAATGAAATAGAGGACTTTCAAGCATTTTTGATGAAAAGACCAGAACTCAGTAGAAAATTTGACTTTCAAACACAAGAATCAAGAGAAGTATGAAAAGGTAAACAGAAAAGAGAAATCATAAAGGACTGTCTAAAGTTGAACTGTTTACATTCCTACATGGAAAGATAATATTTGTAACTCTTGAGACTTGAGGGTAGTTGGAGGGATTACACACACACACACACACACACACACACACAAAGACATTATTTATATGTATATGTATGTATGTATGTGTGTGTGTATATATATATATATATATATATATATATATATATATATATATATATATATATATATATATATATATATATATATATATATATATATATATATATATATGTAACCAGAGAGCACAGGGTAAGTTGAATAGGAAGGGATGATATCTAAAACAATAAAATTAAGGGGTGAGAGAGGAATATATTAGGAGGAGAAAGGGAGAAATGGAATAGGGCAAATTTTCTCTCATAAAAAAGACAATAAAAAGCTTTTTCTTTTTTATCTATCTATCTATCTATCTATCTATCTATCTATCTATTTATTTATTTATGTTTTCAACATTCATTTCCACAAAATTTTAGGTTCCAAATTTTCTCCCCATTTCTCCCCTCCCCCTCCACAAAATGCAGAGCATTCTAATTACCACTATCACCAATCTGTCCTCCCTTCTAACATCCCTCCTTTCCCTTATCCCCATCTTCTCTTTTGTCCTGAAGAGCAAGATAAATTTCTGTACCCCATTACATGTATTTCTTATTTCCTAGTTGCAAGAACAATACTCAATAGTTGTTCCTAAAACTTTGAGTTCCAACTTCTCTTCATCCCTCCCTCCCCACCCATTCCCTTTGGAAGGCAACAATTCAATATAGGCCATATCTGTGTAGTTTTGCAAATGACTTCCATAATAGTCATGTTGTGTAAGACTAACTATATTTCCCTCCATCCTATCCTGCCCCCCATTTCTTCTATTCTCTCTTTTGATCCTATTGCTCCCCAAGAGTGCCCCCTCCTCCCACTGCCCTCCCTTCCATTATCCCCCCCACCCTGCTTATCCCCTTCTCCCCCACTAACCTGTATTGTAAGATAGGTTTTCATATCAAAATGAGTGTGCATTTCATTCCTTCCTTTAGTCGAATGTGATGAGAGTAAGCTTCATATTTTTTCGCTCACCTCCATACTTTGTCCCTCCTCTGAAAAGTCTTTTACTTGCCTCTTTTATGAGAGATAATTTGCCCCATTCCATTTCTCCCTTTCTCCTCCCAATATATTTCTCTCTCGCTGCTTAATTTCATTATTTTAAGATATGATCTCATTCTATTCAATTCACCCTGTTATCTCTGTGTGTGTGTGTATGTATGTGTGTGTGTGTGTGTGTGTGTGTAATCCCACCAACTACCCAGGTACTGAAAATAGTTTCAAGAGTTACAAATATTGTCTTTCCATGTAGGAATGTAAACAGTTCAACTTTAGTAAGTCCCTTATGACTTCTCTTTGCTGTTTACCTTTTCATGCTTCTTTTGCTTCTTGTGTTTGAAAGTCAAATTTTCTTTTCAGCTCTGGTCTTTTCATCAAGAATGCTTGAAAGTCCTCTATTTCACTGAAAGACCATTTTCTCCCTGAAGCATTATACTCAGTTTTGCTGGGTAGGTGATTCTTGGTTTTAGTCCTAGTTCCTTTGACTTCTGGAATATCCAGTTCCAAGCTCTTTGATCCCTTAATGTAGGAGCTGCTAGATCTTGTGTTATCCTTATTGTATTTCCACTGTACTTGAATTGTTTCTTTCTAGCTGCTTGCAATATCTTCTCCTTGACCAGGGAACTCTGGAATTTGGCCGCAGTGTTCCTAGGAGTTTCTCTTTTTGGGTCTCTTTTAGGAGGTGATAGGTGAATTCTTTCAATATTTATTTTGCTCTCTGGTTCTAGAACATCAGGGCAGTTTTCCTTGATAATTTCATGAAAGATGATGTCTAGACTCTTTTTTTGATCAAGGCTTTTAGGTAGTCCCATAATTTTTAAATGATCTCCCCTGGATCTATTTTTCAGGTCAGTTGTTTTTCCTATGAGTTATTTTACATTATCTTCCATTTTTTCATTCTTTTGGTTTTGTTTTGTGATTTCTTGGTTTCTCATAAAGTCATTAGCCTCCATCTGTTCCATTCTAATTTTGAAAGAACTATTTTCTTCAGTGAGCTTTTGAACCTCTTTTTCCATTTGGCTAATTCTACTTTTTAAAGCATTCTTCTCTTCATTGGCTTTTTGAACCTCTTTTGCCAACTGAGTTAGCCTATTTTTAAAGGTGTTATTTTCTTCAGCATTCTTTTGGGTCTCCTTTAGCAAGGTGTTGACCCGCTTTTCATGATTTTCTTGCATCTCTCTCATTTGTCTTCCCAATTTTTCCTCCACCTTTCTTACTTGATTTTCAAAATCCCTTTTAATCTCTTCCATGGCCTGAGCCCACCGAATTTTTATTTTGGACATTTGGGATATAGAAGCCTTGACTTTTATGTCTTTCCCTGATGGTAAGCATTGTTCTTCCTCATCCAAAAGAATGGGAGAAGATATCTGTTCACCAAGAAAGTAACCTTCTATAGTCTTATATTTTTTCCCCTTTTTTGGGCATTTTCCCCAACCAGTTACTTGACTTTTGGGTCCTTTGTCAAGAGTAGGGTATACTCTGGGAATCTGTAAGATCTCAGTTCCTTGAAGGTGGCACAATCAAGAGTGTAGTGGTCTGGATGTAGAGAGAGATTTTTGTGCTCAGAATCTTAGCAGTTACCTTTCCACAGCTGCCTGGCCTCCAGTTCCACCAAGTCAGCACTGGGGGCTGATTTTCAGATAAGCTGGATGGGTAGGGCTGCCATTCAGCATGAGATAAAAATGGGCTCTCCCAGGGCCTCCACCCAGGGCTGAGGCAAGACTCAGCTCCTCTGTGCCCCCAGGGTTTTAAGTTTCAACAATGGGTGCAGCTGCTGCCACCTGCCTATGTGGCCTCTTTGGCAGCAGCTGCCTAAGGTCGGAGCTATGGAGGGCCTTTCTCCCTTCCTGACCAGTGAAAAACCCTGTCACTGACCTTTGGCACCTGTGGGTTGAGGGATCTGCCAATAAAAAGCTTTTTTCAATGGAGGAGAAAAGGGAGGAGATGAGAGGAAAAAAGGGGATAAGGCAAGGCAAGGATGTGATAGAAGGGAGGGCATATTGAGGGAAGGAGTAATCAGAATTCAAAGCATTATGGAGTGGAGGGAGGAGAGAGATGGGGCGAAAATTTGGAATTCAAAATTTTGTGGAAATGAATGCTGAAAACTAAAAATAAATAAATAAACATTAAAAAAATAGTTCAGGGGAAGAATGGTCATTCAATGAAACAGAGGACTTTCCAGCATTCTTGATGAAAAGACCAGAGCTGAATAGAAAATTTGACTTTCAAACACAAAAATCAAGGGAAACATGAAAAGGTAAGCAGGAAAGAGAAATCATAAGGGACTTACTAAAGTTGAACTGTTTACATTCCTATATGAAAAGATAATATTTTTAAATCTTGAAACATTTCTCAGTATTTGGGTAGTTGGAGGGATTATACACACACATGCACACACACACACACGTTTATACATATAGAGAGAGCACAGGATAAATTGAATAAAAAGGGATGGTATCTAAAAAAATAAAATAAAGAGGTGAGAGAGGAATATATTGGGAGGAGAAAGAGAGAAATGGAATGGGCAAATTATCTCGCACAAAAGAGGTAAGAAAAAGCTTTTTCAGTGGAGGACAAAAGTGGGGAGGTGAGAGAGAAAAAGTGAATCTTACTCTCATCACATTTGTCTTAAGGAGGGAATAACATGCACACTCAATTTGGTATGAAAATCTATCTTACACTACAGGAAAGTAGGCGAGAACGGGATAAGTGGGGTGGGAGGGAATGATAGAAAGTAGGGCAAATGGGAGGAGGGAGTAATTAGTAATATGCACTTTTGAGAAGGGGCAAGATCAAAAGACAAAATAGAATAAATGGGGGGCAAGATAGGGTGGAAGGAAATATAATTAGTCTTACACAACATGACTATTATGGAAGTTTTTTACAAAACTACACGTATATAATCTAAATTGAATTGCTTGCCTTCTTAGTGGGGATGGGTGAGGAGGGAGGGAGGTAGAGAAGTTGGAACTCAAAGTTTTAGGAACAAATGTTGAGAATTGTTTTTGCATACAGCTGGGAAATAAGAAATATAGATAATGAGGTATAGAAATCTATCTTGCCCTGCAAGAAGGGAGAAGATGGGCATAAGGGAAGGGAGGAGTGTGATAGAAGAGAAAGTAGATTGGGGGAAGGGGTAATTATAATGCACAGAGTTTTGGGTTGGGGGGAGGTTAGAGATGGGGAGAAAATTTGGAACTCAAAATTTTGTGGAAATTATTGTTGAAAACTAAAAATAAATAAATAAACATAAAAAGAAGAATGGGAGCTCTTTGAGAGCAGAGACGGTGTTCTTTGCTTTTTATTGTATTTTCAATGCTGAGCACAGTGCCTAGCAAACAGTAAAAGTCTAGCAAATGCTTGCTTACCAGGAATCATAGACTTTCAAGGGATCCACGGAAAGATTTCATAGAATCTAAGAACTCATTTGGGGGAAAAATTATCTAACTGAAATTTAGTATGTCTTTTACATATAAACTATTTTGAAAAGGGATCCACTGGCTTAACTCAAAGCTTCACTATATTCATATTTTACCTTTCTTTTGATGCACAGTGCTTATCATAGTACCTGGCATATAATAAATACTTAATAAATGGTCATTAACAGACTTACCACAAAACAATAAAAATGATTGTTGTAAAATTATGTAAATTATGTAAAATTATGAAGAACAATTTTACTCCAAAGAAAGGAAAACACTATTCTTCCTCTATTACAGAGGTTGGGGTCCATGAGAGAGGAGCATATATATAATGTCACTTTTTTTTTTTGATGTATTGATCACTTTTACAAATTTTTTCTTTCCTCATTTTTGGAAAATTCTGTCATAAGCAATGTTTCTCTGGGAGGTGATAGAGGGAAGGATATAGCAGGATATCTAGGCAATGTAAAAGGAAAAAGTAATGTAAAATTAAAAAATATAAATTTTTAACAGCAAAAAAAAATTTTGAGTTCTAAATTCTCTCCTTCCTTCTCTTTCCATCCATCACCCCATTGAAAAGATAAGCAATTTGATATGAGTTATGCATGTGCTGTCATGTAAAACATATTCCCATATCAGTCATGATGTAAAAGGAAACAAATCAAAAAACTAACAAGAAATAAAGAAAAAGTAAGCTTAGATTTATATTTAGACTCCATCAGTTCTTTCTGTGGAGCTGCATAGCATTTTTCATCCCAAGTCCTTCAGAATTTTCTTGGGTCACTGTATTCCTGAGAAAAACTAAGTCATTCACAGTTGTTAATCATACAATATTGCTGTTACTGTATACAAAATTCTCCTGGTTCTGCTCATTTTACTTTGAATCAATTCACCTAAGTCTTTCCAAGTTTTTTATGTTTGGTGAATCTTAAAACAGCACAGGTATGAAGGTGTTTAGAGAGAACCTGTGTAAGTGCTCTTTGTCAGTCCAGCATGATAATTTTGATAAGAATAAAAAACAGTTCTGATCATAGTACTAGATATGTGCACTTGTGTGTATTTGAAAACAACTCACATATCTGAATTTGGCTTACGAATTTTTTTAAATTAAAAATTAAATTAAATTGAAATTAAAAATTAAAATTAAAATTAAAAATTTTAAAACCACTTGCATGCATTACATTGTCTTTTCTGCTCCCAAATTCCTTCTAAGTGACTCCCTTTCAACTACTAGTTGTGCTTCTAAACCATAGGGCCTCATGAAAATGTTGTTATACCATTAATACCTCTTAATCTGTATAATTGACAATGGTAAAGTTTGATCTTGAGCAATATACATAATGTAGTGACGTATATACAAACATATAGATACTTTAATATATTTTATAGCGATGTACTCATATATGCATGTACTTTAATATACAGTATGTAAATATGTGTAGGAATATATGCCGTTTTGTTGTATTTATTGCCCAAGATAGTAGCCCCAATATCTATGACATTTGTATATATACATATTTGTATACATGTTGCTATGTTTTGTGTACTGTCCAAGATCTATCATTCTCTCTCTCTATGTCTTTCTATGCATATTATATGTATATTTATAATGTGTATGTGTGTTTACATAAGATTTTATCACTTGAGACAGTTTTTTCGTTGACAAGCCTCCTAGGTGTCTATTACTATGGTGCAATTTCCAAGTTAAGCTTGTTATTAAAGTTTTAGAATTAAAGAAATCTTAGGTCTTTAATTTATGTTTGACATTCTTTTTTAAAAAATGAATTCTAAATTCATTCCCTCTCTCCTCTCCTCCACCCATTGAGAAGGCAAATAATATGATATCAATTATGCATATAAAATTATGCAAAACATGTTTTTATATTAGCCATGTTGCAAAAAAAAGAAATAAGAAAGACAAAGAAAGTTTAAAAATATGGTATGCTTCGAGCTGCACTAAGGTTTCATCAGTTCACTCTCTAGAGATAGATAGCCTTTTTCACCATGGATCCTTTGGAATTGTCTTGGATCATGGTAAAAAACACTTTAGAGACCATGACGTTCAGTCCCCTAATTTAAAAATGAGGAAGATGTAGCTTGCAAAGAAGTAGCTTGCGTAAAGTTACAGGGCTAGTAAGACATAGACTATAGATATGAGTTCAGCTCCTCTTTGGAGACAGCTGGTGACACAGGGGATAGTATGCTGAGCCTGAACTCAGGGAGAGCCAAGTTCAAAGTTGGTCTCACATAATAGCTGTGTGACCCTGGGCAAGTCACTTAGCATTATTTTACTTCAGTTTCTCCAGCTGTAAAATAGATATAATAAGAACAATAATAACAAACTACTTCTTGGTGTTGTCGTAAGGATCAAATGAGATGATTGAGTAATTCCCCATTTGATAAGTGGTCAAAGGATAAGAATAGGTAGTTTTCAGATGAAGAAATCAAAACAATTTATAATCATATGAAAAAAATCCTAAATCATTATTGATTAGAGAAATGCAAAAT
Source organism: Notamacropus eugenii (assembly GCF_028372415.1). NCBI lineage: Eukaryota > Metazoa > Chordata > Mammalia > Diprotodontia > Macropodidae > Notamacropus > Notamacropus eugenii. The sequence continues at coordinate 452,689,403 of NC_092875.1, forward strand.
AAAACAACCTTGAGATATCATTTTGTATCTACCATATTGGCTAAAGTGATAGAAGAAGAAAGTGACAAATATTGAAGGGGATATGGAAAACTGGGACACTAATTCAATGTTGATGGAATTATAAACTAATCCAGCCATTTAGTAGAGCAATCTGGAACTATGTCCAAGGAATTATTAAATTATCTGTACCCTTTGATCCAGCAATACCACTACTAGGTCTATTTCCAAAAATAAGTCGGGAAAAGGGAAAAGAACCTATATGTTCTAAAATGTTTATAGCAGTTCTCTTTGTGGTGGCAAAGAGCTAGAAATTTCAAGGATGCCCCTCAACTGGGGAGTGGCTGAACAAGTTGTGGTATATGATTATGATGGAATACTGTGCTATAAGAAATGAGCTCATGATTTTAGAAAAATATAGAAAGATTTTTATGAAATAATGAAGAGCAAAATGAGCAAAGCCATGAGAACATTGCATACAGGAATAGCAATATTGTTTTAAAAACAACTTTGAGTGAATAAGTTATTATGACTATTATAAATATTGGAATTAATTATAAAAGATATATGAAGAAAGATGATATCTGCATCCAGATAAGGGACTGATAAATAGAAATACGTATAGAACTATTTTGCATATATATGTGTATATGTGCCTATTTGTGTGTAATGCTAGCCATCTCTAAGGCAGAGGGGGAGGGAAGAAAAAATTTTACAGGATAATTTTTTTCTATATTTGAAAAGCATATCAAGTTGTGCATAGTAGATTTGTAATTTCATATGAAATTATTCTTTTTCTTGGACTATCTTATGAAAATATTTATTTGGATCCATAAATTAAAAATATAATTTGTAAAATGAGATTTTTATAAAAAGTGCTTAGCACAGTACACTATGGCACATAGTAGGTTGTATTATTACCTTATTATTAAGCTTATTACCTTCCCCCTGACATTATAGAAACCAAATTTTTCTACCATATCACTTGACTTCCAATACTTGTATCTTCTTCATGTTTCTTTGAACTGTTTTTTTAAAAAAAAATATTCTTACTGGCATTTTTATCACGTAAGTTTGTAATACTTACTCATTTCACTTATAATGCATAGTATTTACCTCTTTTTTGAAATAATTAGACCTATATTACATTAGAGATAGCTTAAGCTATGTGCTTCTTAAATAAATTATACATCATGGCCCAACTAATCATCAGTTGGCATTCCCTTATATTTTTTTAAGTTACTTAGCTTTATTTAGTATCTTTTCTGGCAAACCTTTCTATGATGTGGAATTCCTAAGGAATTAAGGGAGCAAATCACTTAATAGTGTATTAAAAATGTAACCTAAATTTTTTCATGACTACTTTTTCAGTTAAAGTTGATGATGACCCTGAATTTATGGATAAAAAATACTTTTTGTAGATAATTAAGCCAAAAGTTAATTTCACAATGTATTTTCCATACTGGAGAAATTATTGGGAAAAATATACTAGACACTCTATTACTACTATGAAAACTTCAAACTTTTTTCCCCTCAAAATACAGAATATTCTTTGTTGGCTTGTCTTTAGGTTAACTTTTTTTTTGGAACATAGCTGACTTTTAATAAATCTAGGAATACTAATTAAATAGTTAACCATTTCATTCAGGCTAAGTTTCTCTAAAGATAAAGCAGATTGACCAAATCATTTCAAATTTGTTCTGGATTACACAGTAGGCACAACAAAATCTAGTCTCTACTACTTACTAAGTAATGTGATATAGAAGATCCATAAGCTCTCTGGATTTCAGTTTGAATCATATGACCTCTGAACTCCCACCCTGCTTTGACCATGAAACTGTAATAAAGAAAAAAGTGGACACTGGAAAGGTAGGAATGAGGAGAATAGGGTTGAGAGAAAAGAGGAAGACAGGAGAGAGAACCTGACCCTAAGGCATGAGGATAAAGGAAGTGGGAGTTAGAAATCTATAAGCTATAATAGGAGTGGAGGCAATAGGGATTGAAGATGATTGAACAGGGGAATGACATGGTCAGACTTACACATTAAAGATCAATTTGACAGCTGAGTTGAAGATGAACTAACCTGGGAAGAGATCTGAGGCAAAGAGATTAACCAATGACTATTCCATACAAGGGGTGGTAAGAGCCTGTACCAGGGCAGCTGTGGCATAGGAGAGAAGAGGATTTATGCAAGAGATGTGGTAGTGGATATGTGGTTGAGACAGTATAAAATCAGGGATTACAACTAGGTTGCAAGCCTGGATAACTGGGAAGATGGTGGTACTCTGGACAGTAATAGGGAAATTAAAAGGGGGGAAGAATTAGGAGCAAAGATTATGAATTCAGTTTTGGACATGTTCAATTTAGGATGTCTATGGGACATCTGGTTTGAAATATCCAGTAAACAAACATGTCAGATTGTACATCAAGAAGGAGGTCAGGGTTACACAAATCTGTGCATCATCTGCATAGAGATGATAGTTAATAGATAGATGATCTATGAGAGTTGATGAGGTCACTAAGTTAAATATTATAGAGGGAGAAGAGAAGAAGGCCTAGGACAGAATCCCCGAGTTAGTAGGTATGGCTCAGATAAAGATTCAGCAAAGGATCTATAGTCATATGAAAAAAATGCTCTAAATCACTGTTGATAAGAGAGATGCAAATCAAAACAACTTTGAGGTACCACATCACACCTATAACATGACAAAACAGGAAAATGATACATGTGGGAGATGTGGGAGAGTTGAAACACTAATTCATTGTTGGTGGAGCTGTGAGATGATCCAACCATTCTGGAGAGTAATTTGGAACTATGCCCAAAGGTCTAGAAAAATGTGCATACCCTTTGACCCAACACTACCACTTCTAGGGCTGTATCCCAAAGAGATCATAAAAATGGGAAAAGGACTGGTATGTGCAAATATATTTATAGCAGCTCTTATTGTGACAGCCCAAAACTGGAAATCAAGTGGATGTCCATCAATTGGGGAATGGCTGAACAAGTTGTGGTATATGAATGTAATGGAATACTATTGTGCCATAAGAAATGACAAATAAGCAGACTTCAGAAAAACCTGAAGATATTTACATGAACCAATGCTGAATGAAATGAGCAGAATGAGGAAAACATCATATACAGTAAGAGCCACAGTGTGTGAGGACTATATCTGATAAACTTAGTCCTTCACAGCAATGCAAGGGCCTAAAACATTTCCAAAAGACTCATGATGCAAAATGCCATCCACATCCAGAGAAAGAGCTATAGAGTCAAAACAGAGAATGAAGCAGACTGTTGTCTCTTTTGTTATGTTTTGGTTTTTCTCATGGTTTCTGCCATTCATTTTAATTCTTCTGTGCAACATGACTAATGTGAAAATGTGTTTAATAGGTATGTGTAGAACCCATATGTGTAGAACCCATATAAGATTGCATGCCATCTTGGGGAAGGAGGGGAAGAAATTTTAAAACTTATGAAAGTGATTGTTGAAAACTGAAAACAAATAAATTAATTATTTTTTTTTTAAATGATCCAGCAAAGGAGCAGTCAGATCAGTAGGTGGAGAGTATCAAGGAGAAAAGGGTGATCGACAGTGTCAAAGGCTGCAGAGAGGTCAAGATGGGTAGGGATTGAGAAAAGGTAATTAGATTTAGCAATTAAGAGATCATTGGGAACTGGAGGGAACAGCTTCAGTTGAATGGTGAGGCCAAAAGTCAGACTACAGAGCGTTAAGAGGAGAGTGAGAAGAAAGGAAGCCAAAGCATCGATTGTAAATGGCTTTCTCATGTGGAACCTTGCTCGTCTCTGACTCCCAGATGGCTGATATCTTCTACCATTTTGAAACCTTGGTGATGCAAGAAAAAGGCAATGCATCTTGAAAATTAGTAAAGATTAAAAGAATGAAAAGAGTCAGTGTTGGAAAATAGACACTCAAGTACGTTGTTAGTGGGGCTGTGAATCCTTACAACGTTTTGGAATTACACAAATAAAGTAAATAAAATATCCACACACTTTGGCCCATAAATACCCTTATTGGTCTTGTAGCCCAAGGAGAATACTGATAAAAAGAACATCTCTGTATATGCCACAACAGCACTTTTTGTGATAGCAGAGTATTGGAAGCAAAATTGATACCCATGAGTTAAGGAATGGATAAATATAAACAAATTATGATCTATACATGTCAGGAAATATTATTGTACTGTAAGAAACAATGAATGTCATGAATACTGAGAAACAAGGGAAAATCTTTATGTACCGATGCAGAATAATATAAGCCTAGCCAATAAAATAAAAAAAACCAACGATTACAATGAAAACAGAAAGAACTACCACACATAGACAAAAAGACAATCAAAAGTGAATATTTCAAAATTCCCAAAGCCAGCATAGCTCAAAAAGAGAGCTATAACAAGATACCCACTACTTCACCCCTCTTTAGAGATGGGAGGTCCACAAATGTGGTATATTAACACATATTTTCAGGCAGCTGTATGGGGTAGTGGAAGGAGTGCCAGGTCTGGAGTCAGAAAGACTCATCTTCCTGAGTTCAAATATGGCCTCAGACACTTACTAGCTATGTGACCCTGAGCAAACCATTTAATCTTGCCTTCTTCAGTTTCCTTATCTGTAAAATAAGCTAGAGAAAGAAATGGCAAACTACTCCAATATCTTTGCCAAGGAAACTCCAAATGTGTTCCAATATGGGTTTAAGGAGTCAGAGCAAACCAAAACTTTCTCTAAAAGTCATGCTAAATTATCTCAGAATTCAGTACGCAGAGTTAGACACAACTAAACAACACATATTTTCAGAATTTTACAATGTATTGATCTGTCTTGCTGATTTTTAAATTGTCTCCTTTTTTGTCTTTATTTTTGTTTTATGGAAGAGGTTCTCTGGGAAGAAGAGAAAGGATACCGAGGGAAATTTTGGTAATGTTAAAAAAGATATAAGTACTTTTAAAACAAAGAACAAGAAGATGAATGACTCGGGCATTGGAGGTCATGCTGAACTCGTGGTCTACTCTGTTTTAGAACATCATCCCATGATGGCATGAAATGAGGCACCATCTTCTTCATGAAGCTTTTCCTAATCTCCCCAACTAGAGTGCCCTCCTTCCCAAACTATCTTATATTTAAATACTTTGTATATAATTTATTAACTTTATATTATGTTGTATGTATTTATATGCACTTCTTATTTCTCCCTTTAGAATATAAGTGTATTGTGAGTAGGGATTTGTATTTGCATCCTCAGCTTTTAGAACAGCACCTGGCACATAGTAGGTATTTAATAAATATGTGTATTTGTTGTTAATCTTACACATTGTACAAGTACTTTGCTCCTAATTCCCAAGACCCTGAAAATATATTATTTCCACAGAACCTTAGGTATACTAAGGATTAGAATCTGCAATGGTTTATATTCCCCTTGGGAGCAGGATGTTTTCTGCCCCCTGAGCTAAGGTACTGAGTTCTACGGTAACAGCATAAACTTTAGAGAACGTCTTTGATTTGCTCTGACTCCCTAGACTAGACAGAAAACCATGATGGGGACAGGTATGAACTGGCAAGTTATTTTGTTCATTACCTAGTTCCAAGGGTTTTAGATCCAGAACACACTAGTGAAGGGACCTGCACCTGTCACCCTCACTATATCAAGAGAAGCAAGTTTAGAAGCACAGAACCATAGATCAGAGAGCAAAAGAATAGGGTATCAGTTCCAGCCTCTGATTCACTCTGAAACCTGAAGGGAAGTTACCAGATCAAAAATCCAAGACCAAAGGGGAGTCTGAAGTTTGGTCACTCTGACCCAGCAGAGCTTCCAAACTGGTTGCCAATGTCTAATTTCAGTAGCAATCTACTGTTGTTCAGACCTAACCTCAGGTGAGGAATTTGCATAGCTCACACCGGGGAAGGAAGGGTAGTAGCTATCAAACTTTGCCAAGAACCAGTACCAGATCATTTTAGGAGTGCTGAAAGCTTGCATTCTTAATGCTGAGCTATTCTTGGAGATTCTGCCACAATGCAATACTCGGAACTCCAATAATGCAGCAACAAGACCAGCCTAGCTCTTCCCTCTTGAAATATGATAAGCCCAGCTCTAACATCAAGTTGGAAATCAGGAAATAGGCTGGGAAAATGAGCAAAAAAAAAAGAATTCCAATATAAAAAGTCATGATGGTGAGAGCGACACTTCAAGACACACAAACCCAAAAGAAGATAATGACTTTAAAACACTGACAAGCAAAGCTTCAAAGAAAAACACAGATTGGGCATCAATTTAATTAGAATTTCTGGAAAAGATGATGCAAGAGTGAAAAAAAGAGTTAAAGATATTTTGGTCAGTGAAATGAGAGTGTAAAAGACTGGAAAAGAAGTGAAAGCTGTGGAAGAAAGAAGGAACGAACAACTTGGCACAGGAGGTTCAAAAATGTATTTACACAGCAATCAACCTGACACTTTAAATGCACCAAATAGAAGCTAATGACCCCATGAGATAAGAGATGTTAAAGTCAGGAGAATTAAAAAAAAACTGAAGAAAATTTAAGCTATCTCATAGCAAAAACAACTTACCTGGAAAATCGATCAAGGAGGAAAAAAATGAGAATCATCAGACTACTTATATTTAAATAAATCTTAAAATTGCCCAGATTTCGTAGAACTAGAGGGCTAAGTGGAAACAGGAAGAATCTACCAGTCAAGTCCTAAAAGAAACTGCAACATTATAGCCAAATCCCAGAGATTCCAGGTCAAAGGGAAAAATTATATTACAAGTAGCCAGAAAAAAGAAATAATTCAAACATTGAGGAGTTACAGTCAGGATCACATATGATTTAACAGTCACCACCATAGAGGAGCAGAGAAAGATTAGAATATCATATTCCAGAAAATAAAAGATATAAAGATTATCTACAAGAATTATTTACTCAGAAAAACAGAGTATAATCCTAGAGGGGAAAAAACTATTAAAGAAACAGAGGATTTTTGAGCATTAATAATGAAAAGAGCAGAGCTGTGTCGAAACTTCGAATTTCGAACACAGGAGTTGAAAAAGATAAAAGGGCAAACTTGAATAAACAACTATATAGTTCTAAACAAGAATAAACTGCTTACATTTTAATATGAGGAGGTGATATATGTGTCCCCAATGAATGAAAGCATTATCAGGGGTCATAGAGAGTTTCATTAGACAGAAGGCCTAAGAGTGGTTCTGTTATGTCTTGATGATCTTAAATAAAGACTGAAAAGAAAAGCAAAGAGGAATGTGCTTAGGCAAAAGGGTCAGGGAAAGGAAGGTTAGGGAACATTATCTCATCTAAGCACAGTGCACAAATAGCCATACAAACAAGGAGGAGGTGAGAGTGGGGAGGGGGGGCATGGAGGCGGGCAACTTCTGATACTAGAACCTCACTCTCATCTGAACTGGTCAATGGAGGTAAGAATTTACAAACACCTATTTTGATATAATAATACATTTTACTTAACAGGGAAATGGGAGGGAAAGGGAAAGAAGCAGAATTAAAGGGAGAGTAAATTAAAGGAGGAATTAGCCCTAAGCAATAAATAAATAAGAAATAAAGCCCTAAAGATCTACAAAATTATAGCTTTTTTTGAGGTAGCAAGAATGGTAAATGGAATGCCAATAAATTTGTGGGTGGTTAATCAAGTTATGGTATGTACGTGAGATGGAATTATTTGTCCTTTGTACTGAAAAAGGACCAATGATATCATGGTGTTGGGATCAAGATGCAGTGTGTTCAGCTATGGCTGATCATTACGTGTGGGTCAGAGACTACCAACTCAAATAAAAATCAGAGACTTCTCAAGGTAGAAGCAAAGCAGCAAGATTTTATTACGATCTTCCGAGAAAGGGCATCTCCTCTCTGATAAGTAATCAGGAGAGTGAGGCAAGTAAAGAAGGCAAAAATAGAGATTATATAGCCCTAATGCAGATCCCACCCCCTGTTGGCCTTTTACTCCCATTGGCTGGGAGGCAGGCTCACAATCTAAATATGACAGTCTACACTGTGAATAAACAATAGACATTATGTTGGTGTGGATGTTGATGTGGCAACCCAAGGGGATTAGTTTAAGTTTAGTATTCCCATAAGTCACATGATTTCTGGGAAACTGAAATTTAGGCTTAACCATCTACTAAAAAGCCTTTTGTTAAGCACTGAGAAGTTTCACTAACTTCATTCCATTCAAATACAATATGAGCTCAGAAGGCTCTACCACAGGTTGGACCCAAATAGTCCATTTGAACATTTGGGAAGGAGATGTCTCTAGATTTGCACATCTCACATTTCCTCTTTGCTATTGTGATTCTGTTTTGCTCGCAGAGCACAATGCCTTCTTGGATGTGGGCACACCTTGCTGGGCGATCTTGTGCTGGTCACTCCCATGTCTCATAATCAATACTAAAGTTCTTCAGAGAAACCTCAAGGGTGTCCTTGTACTGTTTCTTCTGACCTTCTTGTGAGCATTTTCCTGGTGCAAGTAGTCTTTCAGGTAAACATACATTTGGCATTTGGACTGTGTGGCCAGTTCACTAGGGTTGCAGTCTCTACAATAGAGTTTGGATGGTTGGCTTGGCAGTTCAGTTTGAAAGAGGACCTCAGTGTCTGATGCCTTATCTTTCCAGGTAATCTTCGGAATCTTCCTAAGACAATCAGACGTACACAGTTCAATTTTCTGGCATTTTGACAGACTTCACAGGCATAAAACAATAAGGCCAGCACAAAAGCTCTGTAGACCTTCAGTTTGGCAAGGAGTCTAATACCTTTTTTCTTCCACACTTTCTTTTGGAGCCTCTTAAACACTGAGCTAGCTTTGGTAATGCATGTATCAACCTCATCATCTATGTGGACATCCCTGAAAAGTATATTGCCAAGGTAAGTGAACTTATCTATAACATTCAAAATTTCTCCATTTTATGTAACCAGTGGTTCCACATATGCATGGTATAGTGCTAGTTGGTGAAGAACCTCTGTTTTCTTGTTGTTGATTGTCAGGCCAAAGTTAGTACGAGCAGCAGAGAATCAATCTATATTCTGTTGCATCTTAGCCTCAGAGGCTGCATTAAGTGCACGATCAATTGCAAACAAAAAGTTGCATGACAACTCTCCCTCCACTTTAGTCTTGGTTTGTAGCTCTGTCAAGTTAAATAATTTGCCATCATTGTGGTAGGTGACCTTGATGTCCTTTTTGTCCTCTTTTGAAGGCATCTGACAACGTTGTGGAAAACATCATGCTAAAAAACATGGGAGTAAGTACACAACCCTGCTTCACTCCATTGGTAACTGGGAAAGCATGAGAGCATGTTTCTTTATCCAGAACCTGCGCAAGCATGCCATCATGAAACTGACATGCAGTACTGATAAACTTTGGGCAAGAAAATTTTGCCACAATCTTCCATAGGCCCTCATGACTGACAGTATCGAAGGCCTTCATCATGTTGATGAGTGTTATGTCAAGACCTTTTTTCTGCTTCTGGCATTTCTCCTGGAGCTGTTGGACAGCAAACACCATGTCAACCATTCCTCAGTCCTTTCTAAAGTCACACTGGCTCTTGGGTAGATGACATCTTCCAGGTGAAGACTCATTTAATTAAGAAGCACTCTGGCAAGAATCTTTCCAACAATGACTAAGAGAGAGAACCCCCTCCCTTGTGATTGTCGCAGGACAACCTTAATAGAGATGGACAATGAAAGCATCCTTGATCTCTTTGGAATAACATTCTATTGCAATATAATGTGGAAGACTTCAATCAACTTCTGTGTGAGCAATGGACCTTCTGCCTTGTAGATTCCTACTGGGATGCAATCAGTGCCAAGTGTTTTGTCACATGAGAGGAGCCTAATGTTATTAAATACCTCTTCTTCAGTTGGAAGTTTGGATAGAAAGAGATTGACTTCAACCTGAGGTATATGGTCAACAGTTTCAGCATTGGTTGATGATGGTCTATTGAGAACACTGTGGAAGTATTCAACTCATCTCTCCACGATCATGTCCTGAAGATCATATCACTTATCAGAGTGGTTCCATCAGTGCTGAGTAGTTTTGAAGCACTAGAGGTCTTTGGCCCATGACTATCTTCAGAGCATCATAGAAGCCCTTTAGGTTATTGCTATGAGGATAAAACTCAATTTTATCTGCTTTCTTCATGAGCCAAAAATCCTATATCTCTAAGATTCACTTGCATTTTGCTTTTGATGAAATTAAATACTGCCTTCTTAGAGACAGACAAACTGGTTTACCTGCTAGTAAACCCTATTGAATACTTGTTTTTCATTTAGCAGCTTCTGAATTTCTCCATCATTTTCATCAAACCAATCCTGATGTTTGTGAGTGTTCTGGCCCAGATGAGTAAAGGCAGTGCTGTACTTCAAAATCTCTGAAAGCTGCCCACTCCTTTTGTGTTCCACTGTTGTTAACTCTGGGTTAACTCAGCTTTCCCTCCAGGTCAGCAATAAACTGTTCATGCATAAAGTTTCCTTGAGGATGCCACTTTTGTTGAATGCAGATGTTTAGCTTGGAGAGGATAAGGTCCAGCACTCTGCACCACACGTCACCTTTGTCACTCTCACATCTTGTCTGTCTCTTTTATTTATAATGACATAGTCTATTACATGTCAGTTCTTGCTGTAATCCACAATGTTTTATTACTTTTAGGTAAGCAGAAGATAATGTTGGTGTTGAGAAGGTCATGAGATGCACAAGTCTTTAGTAACAAGTAAATGCAGCTGTTTCTGACCTTATTCCTTCCAAGGACTCCCTGACATGTCTGATAGTCTGTGCCTGTTTCAGAATTAAAAGGTTGTCCTCTTTCAGAACATTGATTGTAAGGGTTTCTAAGTCTTCATAAAATTTTCTTTGATCTCATCAAGGGTTTATCATGGTGGGAGCATACTACTCACTGATAATGGTGTTATGGCACTTTCCTGCAAGTGGAAACCACATTGTCATGAGCCTGTCTTTCACTCCTTTTGTGAGGCACACAAGCTTATTGACATAGATTAGTTTTGACTGCAAACTTCATGACAGTTTCGTGGCATTTCCCATTACTAGAGCCATTCCAGAAAAATGTGTATCCAGCTCCAATTTCAGTAAGCTGGGCTTCACTTACCAATCTTGTTTCACTCAGAGCTACTATTTGGATGTGGTACTTGCTGAGTTCTCTCACAGCAAGAGCTGTTCATCTTTCAGGTCTACTGGATTTCATGTTGTACATGAGTGTATTCATATTCCACATAAGAATGGTGAGTGGAATCATCTTTGCAAAAATTTTTGTATTTTTTTTTTGTTTTGTTTTGAGTGCAGGGTGGGATTGCCACCTGCTAAGGTAAGCAGGCTAGAGTTGGGTGAAGCAAACAATTTTCAGAGTACCTTTTCTAGCTTCTTCCTCATTCCAGTAGGTAGGCAGTGTGGTCCTTTTAAAAAGCTGCTCATATACCCAGGGGGCTGCTGAATTCCACTGCTGCTTTAGTCCAGTGAGAAGAAGACCCACAGCCTTGTGTGACTACAGCTCCCAGTGTATCTGCACCTGTCACTTTGTCACTCACTCATAGCCACAGGACTTCAAGGTAGGTAAAAGAGTAAGATAGTAAAATAATAAAATAGTTAAGTAATAAAATTATAAAAATAGTAAAGTAATGGATGATGGGTAATGTCTTGACTTTTGCGTGAATTGAATTTAAGTGGGGCAGAGTCACTCTCTCTTCCAGAACCAGTAGCAAGACAAAAGTTCAGATGATTGTCCATGGTCCAGGATGCAGACCTTGGCATCTTCAATGTCGGATGAAGGTCTAAGCACTCCACAACACCTGTTCCTGATGCCTATATTGTCTATTGGAACAAATTGCTCTCACGCTCTCATTTTGCCTGGGAAAGTCTTCAAACGCTTGAGGTAGACATCCTATTAGCTCACTGACAGATTTAAGCCCCATTGTTTACCCTCAACCTGGTATAGCCCATCTTCCAAGGTAGTTGGGGTGTGGCTACTGCACATGTTACAACTTCTTGGAGCCACAGGTTTAGATGACAGGTAGACACCAAAAGTGAATGACCAGTCCTGATAAAGGTTTGACAAGCCTTCACACCAGAGGTGCTAGTCCTCCCTGAACACCCCGTAAACCCAGTGTGATGGAATACTATTGTCCGGTAACGAACCATGAAGGGGATCATTTCAGAGAAACCTGAGAACTGATACAGAGTGAAGTGAACAAAACCATGAGAACAATTTATACAAAAATAACCATATGATAAAGAAAAATCATTCTGAAAAGTAAAGAACTCTGATCAGTGCAGTGACCAACAATAATTTCGGAGGACTAATGATGAAACATGCTACCCACCTTATGACAGAGAAGTGAAGGACTCAATGCAGAATGACACACATACATATATACACAATATATTTTGTATATACAAAATATATGTATGTATGTATGTATGTATATGTATATAGTGTATATATATGTGTGTCTGTCTGTCTTTCTGGGACATGGCCAATGGAGAAATTTGTTTTGCTTGACTATATATACATATATAATATTTATTTATATGTATTTGTGTGTATGTATATGTATATGTACATGTATGTATGTACATGTTTATATATATGCATATTTGTAACAAGAGTTTTGGAGCTCTTCATTCTCAAAGTGGGGAATAAAGAAGGATATGTGGTTGGGAGAAAAGGTAGAATTTTGTTGATTGAAAAAATATATACAATTTAAAAATAAAATGTTAAAGACTTTAGAAAAAAAGGTGAAAAGATTCTAGATGAGATTCCCTTACTGACCAAATCTCAAAAAAAAACCCCAATATTATTACTTCATAGTTGTAATATGCTACCCTCTACCCACCACCTGGTAGTGGAAGGTTAGGTTACAAGTAGATTAGATTACAATCTTCTCCCCAGGGTTCTCGGGTACCTCTAAGGAATTTTAGAGGGGTCTAGTCTCTCTACAAATGAGTGCTCCAGCGCTCACTGACAGTGTTCCCCCTAAATGTGGGGGGGTGACCCCCTGAATTCTAGTTCCATTTAGCCACTAACAGATTAACTTTCACACAGAAATATTTACTTCAAAAGATATACAAACATAAATAACTTACTTCCTCAGAATGCGTGAAGCATAATTTCCCTTTCCCCTTATACCTCAGTCCCTGGAGAAGGGAAGGGGATTGATTGGGTTCATACCTTAGCTCAGTTCCCATGGAACATAGTCCCAGTTCTAAGTGTGAAACACCCCTGGGGCTCTTGTTCCAGATACCCTCGCTTCTTGGGGTTTCCATGCTGGACTGACTCAACAGACCACCCTGCTTGCAATCCTAGCTCTAAAGTCACCATGGCTCTGATTCTGTAATCCTATGGAGAACCCCTCTAGCACCTGAAACTAAGAAGGACAAATGATAAAGAACTAAAACAATTGCCCCCAGACTCTTGTCCCAGCAATTAGGCACCTCTATATGTTTTTTTGAATGCAGTCCTCATTCCAAATTCAGAACAATTCTCTGTGATTTCTGAGGAGCTATAAGAAATGCCCTTTTAACTTACTTCCCCAGTGCCATACAGTAAAGTCTCAAAACAGCTAATGCTAAATTGTCATCTGCAATCCCACATGTACAGATAAAAAATACAAAGATTTACAGATTCATATAATTAAGAACACTTCATAAAGTTCTCCCAATAAGTCAACAGAATAAGAAGCATTTTTACAAATTTACCCAATAGCTCTACTTTTTGGTACTTGTGGGTCATTTCTCTATCCACAAACAAAGGAAAGAACAAAGATTTTAAAAAAAAGATCTTGAACAGAAACCTGATCCACGCTGAGCTTTCCAAGCTTCATGGAGCTCTCCCCATAGGGATTTGGATCCTGGGGTCAACTTAGCTTTGTCCCTTTCTCACATGAGAAAACTGTTCTGGGTAGAAATTGTTCCAATGACTCCTCAGTACATAAGGGTAAACAATTGAGACCTGTACAAAAATTATCCCTTTCTACATAGAGTGCACACACTAAAATTTTCTAGGGATAGAAGAAGGTCCTTGCCTGATTTGTCAGAAGAAATGGACCAAGAAGGAGTTGTTTGGACAGTGCAGAGTTGAGGTGATATGTAACAATGCCTCTTCAAGCAGTCCTGTAAACTGCATCATGTTTTGATGTTTTAACCAGAAACTTTCCAAGAGAGTATAAAAATATTTATATCATTGTAAACTACTTTAGTTCTTTCTATTAATGCACATTTGTGAAAGCCTTCTATATTAAACATTTCTTTTGTTTGTAGCAAATAAATACCTTCCTTATGCACGAGAAAATATCCGGGGGTCCTGATATAGGTGATCCTCATAGAGGTATAGGCAATTTTTTCTTGGTTCCTTATTTGATAAGCATCCCAAACCTGTTCCCCTCATCTTTGCAACTGTGATGGGTAAAATAAATGAAATTGCAAACTAACCAATCAGGACAAGAAGGAAAGTAGACTAAGAGGAGTAGCAAAAAATGTGAGCTACTTGTAGATTTTAGGGAGGAGCCTTCTCACACTAAGAAGCTGTAGGACTTTGCTTTCACAAAAGGCAAGCAATCGAGTTCTGCTTAAATGCAGAAGGAATAATATGAACATTTCTACTAGGCAGTAGTCATCCAACGATGCCAGATTTTTTACATTAAACTTAACATCAGTATTTATAAAACACTCTAACACAAAACACATCAGTATATCAAACCTTTTCCAGAATTCAGAAACACAACAAATACTTAAACAATCAAGCAATCACCAAATGAAAAGTTTGCAAAATTAGAATGGGAAATGACTTGTGAGGGAACACTCCTGTGGCTAGGAGTAGGGCTAGGGGATGGTACATTTACAGGCTATTTTTTTTTTATTTTTTTTGCAAAATTTCTCTAGGATCTCATTCTAGGGGGTATCTCAAAAATCAGAAATCCTGGAGAGGGAATCTCTCTACTG
>NC_092875.1:456419376-456441876 GCF_028372415.1 Notamacropus eugenii
TGGGACGCTGACAAATGCATGACTGGAGTTAAAATTCCATGAGTCAGAAATGAACCTATAGAATTGCAATCAAAGAAATGAGCCCTGCGCCTTGGGTAGAGGTGGAAGAATGCCCAGATATAGCTGACATTGAAATTTGGTCTTGCTGTTCTTTAGGGAGGAAGATAAGGGCAATAGAAGGAAGCTACCCATGGGCATTATACTATGACATTTAAGGAAACACAGAAACAAACTAGCTAGAATTTAAACATTTCAGATTTGTCTCCAGCAGTTTTGTCTGCTACTTATTAAAAACAAATACGCAACAAGCTAGTTCTACTTGATCTGTCTGAAATACACTGAAATTTATTAAAATGTCCAATTCTATGAAGATTTAAATTTCCTGCCTACTTCTACACACTGATCCCACCTCACCCACCCTAGCCAACCACAAATGGGAGAGTCCCAGATTTCTCTACATCTTTAAGCTGCTTCTCATTCCTGATTTGTTTTTATATAAACTAAGACAAATCATAATTTCTCAGTGATTTGTGTCTGGTAATTGCCTATATAGCAAGGACAGTGGAGGAAGGCTACTGAATATAAAGAACTCAATAAGATAGAGGTTTGAAGCTCAGTCTAAATATCTGGTTTCTTTTCATACTAGGTTGAGGGCTCAGAACTGTAATGATGAGAATTATATTTTTGATGAATTATTACTAGCTTTTATTAAACTTATGCAAAGCAGAATTTCAACTAGACCATTATCTTCTAACCCTCAGCTAAAACTTATAGCAAAACAAGCATCAATATTAATGATGGAGACGGATATATGTCTTCTGTCCATTTTTTTTTTTTGAGCATACTTTATGGTGGTGCTGGTGGTGGCTGCCAAGTTGGAGGGAAAAGAGTGGCCACACATCCAAAATTTTAAAGGTAGTAGTAAGACAGATATTCATGCGTTTTCAGCCTTTTCTGTCAACTTTATCCAACAACATACCTAATGGTTATATATTATTAACCATTCTCTTCTCCTGGATACTGGATACTGGATTTTTCATAATGTTCTTTTCTCTTGGTTTTCCTCCCCCCCGTTTGACCAGGCCCTTTCAGTCAACTTTAACCATTCATCATCCATAACACATCATACATATGTGTTTATACACAAAGACCCTATCCTGTACCCCCTTTTCTTCTCTTTCTGTACTCTCTCTCTCAGTGATCTCATTGGTTCTTATAGGTTTCATTATCATCTCTAGGCAGTTAGCTGTTTCTATAGGACCAAAATGACATTACTATGTTGGGGTTACAGTGTGTCTGACTATGGTTAATCAGACTGATACGAGCTCAGAAGACTCTACCACAAATCAGGCACAGATAGTCCATATGAACATTTGGAGTAGAGATATCTCTAAATTTGTGCATCTCATGTTTCTTTTGAGCTACTGTAATTTTGCTTTGTTCATAGAGTAAAGCACCTTTTTTGATGCAAGCATGCCATGCTAGGCAGTTCTATATCAGTGTCTTCCATGTCTCATAATTAATTGCAAAGTTCTTCAGAGAGATGCTGAGAATGTCCTTGCATTGTTTTTTCTGACCTCTATGTGAATTCTTGTCTTGTGTGAGTTTCTTGTAAAATAATCTTTTAAGCAAATGTATGTTTGGCATTTGACCAATGTGACTAGTCCACCAGAGTTTCACTCTATGCAGCAGAGTTTGAATGTTTGACTTGCTTTCGTGGCTTCTGTATAATGGATGATTTTTTCATGCTTCCCCAGTCACCAACACAGTGAAGCAGAGTTATGTACTTGCTCCCATGATTTTTAGCATGTTTTCACTGATATTGTCAGATGCCTGCAAAGAAGATGAAAAGAGCATCAAGATTAGCTCTGCAGTGACAGAAAATTATTTAACTTGAAAAGGCTACAAGCCAAGATTGAAATGGAGGGAGAGCTGGTATGTGACTTTTTGTTCACTGGTGATTATACCCTCAAGCCTATGAGGCTGAGATGCAACAAAGGATGGATCTATTCTTTGATGCTTGTGCAAATTATGGACAATCAATTAACACCAAGAAAACAAAGGTTCTTCACCAGTCAGCACTGCATCATCCATACATGGAACCATTGGTTGCAGCAAATGGAGAAATTTTGAATGCTGTTGATAAGTTCACTGACCTTAGCAGTAATCTTTCCAGGGATATCCACAGAAATGATGAGGTTGATACATGTATTGTCAAAGCTAGCTCCGGGTCCAGGAGGCTCTGAAGGAAAGTGTGGGAGAGAAGAAGTATTAGACTGTTTAATAGACTGAAGGTCTATACAGCTATTATGCTGAACTCATTGTTGGATGCCTGTGAAATGAGAACAGTATACCAGTGCCATGCTCTGAAACTGAATTGCTTCCATCTAAATTGTCTTAGAAAGATTCTGATAAGTACCTGGCAAGATAAGATACTAAACACTGAAAACCATTTGAGCTTTCATTATGTTTTTTCCTGGATTATTATTATTATAACCTCCTAACTGAGCTTTTCTTCTCTACTTTCTTCAATCCATATTTGACATATGTTCACAGTACATATAATCTCTTCAAGCTACATCTGCCCATGTCACTTTCCTGCTCAAGAAATTTAAATGACTCTCTGCTGCCTAAAGAATAAAATACAGCTTCCCAAGCTTAAAATTTAAAATCTTTCATTACTGGGTTCAGCCTAATTTTCGAATATTAATTCCCATTAATAAATTCTACATTCAAGGCAAATTGGCTATTTATTGTTTTCCTATATTACTATTCCACCACCTACCTTCCTGTCTTTTCACAATGACAATACCACTACCAAGTCTGTATCCCAAAGAAATCAAAGAAAAGGGAAAAGGATTTATTTGTACAAAAGTATTTATAGCGGCTTTTTTTGCAGAGGCAACTAATTGGAAATTGAGAGGTGTCTCTCAATTGGGGAGTAGCAGAACAAGTTGTGAAATATGATTGCGATGGAACACTATTGTTCTTTAAGAAATGATGAACAGGATGATTTCAGAAAAGCCTGGGAAGACGTATATGAACCTCTGCAAAATGAAGTGAACAGAACCCAGAGAACATTGTACACATTAACAATACATAGGATGATCAACTGTGGTGAGCAATATGATGATCTAAGACAGTTACAAAGGATTCACAGTAAAAAATGCTATCCATCTCCAACAGTCCAAAGGAAGATCAAAACATTCTTTTTAACTTTATTTTTCTTGGGTTTTTTTGTTTTCCTTTTTCTTTTACAACATGGCTAATATGGAAATATGTTTTGTAGGATTTCACATGTATAATGTATATCAAATTGTTTGCCTTCTCAAGAAAGGAAGGAGGGGGAAAGGGATGAAGAGAATGTGCAACTCAAAATGTTTTTTAAAAAATGTTAAAATTGTTTTACATGTAATTGAGAAAAAAAGAAATAAATCAAGGCACACATGTAAAACCATAAAAAGAAGAGGGACAATTTTTCTACAAGAGTAGAAATATCAAAGGCAAAGATGAATAAAGTGTTGTGTTAGTATCCACAAAGTATTAAGAAAAGCAGAAACATCCTCAGTACATTGGACAGAAACTCTATGGAAGTATAATTTATAGAGGGAAAGTAAGAATCACAGAATCTTGGGACTAGAAAGCTAGAAGGTTTGCTATCTGCTTTGGTGGCCAGAGAGGTTACACTGATGAATTAATGGACTTATCAGAGTATAGTAGTAAATAGCTAAAATCATATGAAGATGTCCTCATTTATAATATTGTTTATATGGGAAAATGTGCTTGGAGTTACAAGACTTTGTGAAAATAAACTGTTAGGGACAGTTGATACTAGTGCATACTTTGCACTTCTTCTGAAGTTTTTGGGAGTTTACAGTACAAACACAAACAAAGACAATATACAATGCCCTATAGAAAACTGTCCAGTAAAAATAGTATTGATCTAAAAAGAAAACCAAATTTATTACGTGGTGGCTGTCAAGAAGGTCTTGAGAGTTAAAAAAAAAAAAAACCTTACAAGGAGAAACTGAGTTGTTACAAAACTATCTAAAAAAAAGAGAGAAAAAAAGTTTTAGTAAGTTAATACAACACCATAGTATATAATGTTATATGTACTATACTTAGTTATATATATATATATGTATGTTATATGTACTATATAACTCATATTACATTATATACTGATATATATGTATATATATACTGTTATGTACATAATATCATATACTGTTCTCTCATGATAATATCCTTATGTATTTAAAGCTTATACTCAATAAAATTACACACACTGAAAATGTGCTTCTGAGAAAATCACATTACTACTACCTCGTAAATTTCTTGATCACAATGATTGTGATTATCACTCTATATGTTACTGTACCTCAATTGTAGCTTAAAAATAATGAGCATTCAATTCATTTTTAATATTTCTAATGATCTCCAAATTCTTACCCTAAACTACTCTAAATGCTGTGAGATAAGAATTGAGACAATACATTTGAAAGAACTTTATAAATTGTAAATCCACGAATATATGAGTATCCAAAGGCAATTCAAACTAACATCCATAATAGAAAAGAATTACTAGCAAATTTGCTAAAGCCTGTTATGATCGCATTTCTACTGTCACCTGAAATTTTGTGTTTTTTGAGAAGGAGGCTCCTTAGTTCCCTGCAGTCATTAATTCCTGCCAGAGACAGACAATGTTCTTGAATTTCACAGTATATATGTATGGCGTTCATGCCTCTTTGATTTCTGATCAGGCATCTAAACTCATTCAATATTTTACTGTAATGAGCATTGTAATCAGGACATGTGGTCTGTATCTAACAAATTATTATTCTTCAAAATCAAACTGTAAATTGGACACTAATTGATGAATGTGTAATTATTCTTGCAAATTTGTGTGTACGAACCCCAGTTTGGCTGTTGTTTAAAGTAAACACACACATTATGCCCACATACATAGAGCCCTGTGGCTCCTACTACTCTTGGTTCATTTTGGCTTGACCTAAGGAGGGTGATTCTTAACCTTAGACACTTAAATTTCTAGTGGGATGAGATAGCCTTAAAAAAACAAAACAAAATCAATGAGCTGGAGGAAAAAGAACATCAAATAGGAAAACTTTGAAAGGCAGCATTTTCCTTAGCACCTTCCCCTGCCTCAACCCCTCTCCTGTTTCTCAGACACTCACACAACTGAACATTTTTTGAAAGATGGAAGAGGGTAAGGGGTACTTGATAGACTCACCTGCATAAGACAAGAACATGAAGAATCACATAAAAGACTAGCTCTCTCTCACATAAATCCCAGCCCCTATTTGAAACAACCTCAGAAAATCAGCAATAAAGAAAATCAAAAGAAAATAAACAGAAGTAAGCTGCTTCATCAAGTCAAAATAGTGCTAAAAATAGGTGAACAAGAGGCAAAACCAAGCTAGAAATTGAGGAAGAAGGAGGCTTCTATGGATCCGCAGTGATTAAGGAATGAGAACTGCAGAGATGACATGACCAAACAATCCCTACCTAACTCTTCAAGCAATGCTGGAGGGAAGCACAAACTTTGAAATCAAAACCTGAGGCTGGGGATACAGGTAAACAGAAAGGAGCCCTGCATAAAGGTGGAACACTGTGGATTAAGAGAAGCTCAAGATATGAAGCAAGAAAAAGAAAATATGCAGCATTATAAACTTAGATTTAGAATAAGAAGAAAGCAAATGACTTAACAACAAGGTCTACAAAAGTGTCTGGAAGTAATGATGCAAGAAATGAAAGAAATTAAATCATAATTCAAGAGGAATAAATGAGAGTTAATAGCCTAAGACAGAAGGTAGAAAATATTACCTAAGTTCTATATTCTCTGCGAAAAAAAAGAATGGAGCAAACAAAATTCAATGCCCACATGAAATCCTCCTTAAAATAAAACAAAAAACCAAGCAAGTTTTTAAATAGAAAAAAAAATATTAAGAGTAATATTATTTTAAAAATCTTGCAGAACCAAGTTAAAAAGATAATTTAAGAGCCATAAAACTCCCTGAAATCATGACTCAGCATATGTAAATAAATAATAAAAGAAAATTGCCTATATCTATGAAAACATACCAGTATCATAAAAATATAAAAAATTCACCAAGAAAAGTGATAACCTTCAGGAATGTCATATTCACATAGGGGTTGTAAAGAGGAGTAATAGTGATACTTTAAGATAGAGACAGACAGAAAGAGAGAGAGGCAGAAAAGAAGAGATCAGAGAAGAGAAGAAAAAGGAGTTGATTCAAGATGGTAGAGAAGAAGGAAGGAAACCATACAGACAGCTCCCTTCTGCCCAAAAAATTTATTTTCCCAAACTGATTTAGAAAATGTACCAGGAAAAATCCTGATCAGGAAATCTAACACAGTCACAGTGAGTCATCTTCCAGTTCATTTTAGCATAGGGACACAGAGAAACTGGGGAAAGGGATTTGACCCAAATTGCCATGTAGGGAGCATTCTAATATAGAGTGAAGTTCTAGAACAAGCAGAGGTCCCAGACCCCTTAGCAAGGCATCCCTAAACTCATACTGGGACACATCAACTAGGACGGGTGCCAACTGGCAGCTTTGTCTCCCACAACCCAGTTCTGGGTCCCAGATCCTGAGAAGACCAATGAAGAGACTCATTCCGTGACTGACATTCACCATAAGGGACACTTTGGTTGCTGTACCAAGAAAGGGAAAAGTCTAGAAGCAAGCAACAACAGTATGACTCTGAAACTTTCAGAGGATTTAGCTGGGCAAGAATTCCAGACCAGCAGTGAACCTGCAATTCCATTGTTCTGATCCAGCAGTTACCCAGAGGAATGATAGTGGCTGAACCCAGCAGTAAGTCTATTGCTGTTCAGACCCAAGCTTGCAAAGCACAGGTGAGGGGGATAACAATTACATTTTATCCTGAGTTAAAATATTGGGAGAGCTCTGAAAACTTGGAAGACTCCAGTCTGAGCTTCCCTTGAGATCCTAGAACAATGCAAAATTTAATATCCCAAGAAAACAGCAACAATACCAGACTGGACCTTCTCTCCAAAAATTCTCAGAACTTGGACACAATATCAAGCCCAAAAATCAGGCTGAGAGAATGAGCAAATAAAAAAAGAATATCACCACAAAAAGTTATTATAATGATAAGGATGGTCAAGAAACAAAAGCAGAAGAGAATGATTCCAAAATATCTAAAGAAAAACACAACTTGGAGAGATATCCAACTAAATTCCTGGAAGAAATTAAAAAAAATGTTTTCTCTCAACAAAGTTAGAGTGTGAGAGGGGAAAACTGGATAAAGAAGTTAGAGCTATGGAAGAAGAATTTGGAAAGGGAATTAACAGTTTGGCACAAAATATCCAAAATATTGCCCAAGCAAAAACTTCCTTGAAAAGTAGAATGAACAAGATAGAGGCCAATGACTTCATTAGACTACAAGAAATATTAAAATAAAGTTAAACGATTGAAACAATTAAGAGCACATAAGGTATCATAACAAAATCAACTGACCTAGACAACAAATTGGGGCTGAAATATTAAGAATCATTGGACTACCTGTGTTTGATGACCAATACAAGAATTTAGCCACTGTAATACAAGATATCCTAAAAGGAAACTGTCCAGAGGGCAAAGTGGAAATGAAAATAATCTACTGGTTGCTTTCTAAAAGACACTTTCAAATGAAAACATCTAAATATTACTTTCTAAAATTCAGAGCTTCCAGAGGAAATTAAAAACAAGCAAACAAACAAATAAACACTGCAAGCACCCAGGAAGCAAGAATTCAAGTGCCAAGAAATTACATTCAGGATCATAGTATTTAGCAGCCATCATTTAAAGGAATGGAGAGGTTATAAGACCATATTCCAGAAAATGAAGGATATAGCCTTATAGCCATGAATACCTTACCCAGAAAAACTGAACATGATCCTAAAGGGGGAAAAATGGACTTTTAAAAAGATAGAAAACTTCCAAGTATTCCTGACAAAAAGGCCACAGCTCTGTAGAAACTTTGAAGTTCAAACACAGGACTTAAGAGATACATAAAATGATAAACACAAAGACCAATCAAGAACTGCTTACATTCTAACTTGGAGGCAGGATACCCATATCCTCAATGAACACTATCATTGTCAAGGATCACAGAGGGAGTCTAGTTAGGCAGAAGACTTGAAAGTAGTTCTATTATGTTCTGATGATCTTAAGAGAAAAACAGAAAGAGTGAGGAGAAGGTATACACTCGGGGAATAGGGTGTGTGTGGGGGAGGGGATGGGCAGGAAAGGAAGGTAAGCAAAAATTATCTCATATAACTAGGATGTGGACTGACTTTTCCTCCCTTCCTCCCTTCTTGTTTTCCTTTCTTCCCTCCTTCCTCAAGGGTCTGGATTCTATCCAATTCCTGAATTGGATTAGTTACTAACTGAATGACCTTTACATCACTTTTACCTCCTTTGTTTCTGTTTTCCCATCCAAATTAGTGTATGTATGTATATATAAATACAAACATACACACATATACATATACACATATATTGAGTGTATGTGTGTATATATACATGTATATGCATGTATGCATGAATATATTTTTATGTATATGTACATGCACATAGGCATATACATATGTATATATATTACATACACACATAGATATATATATCAATTTAACATGTATATAGTATTATATACACATACAAACATATACATACAGACACAAATACATTTAGTATGTATATTATTTTGTGTGTGCATGTAGTATATATGCAAATATGTGTGTGCATATACACATAAACACACACACAATCTACATAAAAAACCATACTGACAGTTTTGGATTCTTTATGGGTCAGAGGTTACTCAAAACCATAGTTCATGAGCCCTACTGATGTAGGGCTTTAGTTTTACTAAGTTCATCAGAAAGGACACAATAGATCAAAGCAAAATATATTTAATCAAATAGTAGAGCAAATTAAATAACAAGAAAATATTACTTATACTAATAAACATATGAGTTCACTGTCCCTGAAGTTATCATGTAGAGGGAAGACACACAGTTCAGATACATGCATGGAGGGAATACATGCACATAGACAGAATAACTTTCCCTCCTACTCTACTTATTGTTCAAAAGTTTCAGTTATGTTTGAAACTTTGTGATCCCATTTGCCTTGGGAAAGATACCATAGTGCTTTGCCATTATCTTCTCCAGCTCATTTTTCAGATGAGGAAATGGAGGCAAACAGAGTTAAATGACTTGCCCTGGGTCACACTAGTAAGTGTCTGAGGCCAGATTTGAACTCATGAAAATGAGTCTTCCTTACTCCCGCACTCTGCCCACTGAGCCACCTAGCTTCCCCCTACTCTACTACCCTTCCCCATAAATTAAAGAAAAATAAAACTGCTATTAAAAATATGACCAGTGAAGCAAAAAAAGAAATTCCACATTGACCATGTCTAAAAGGAAAATAGTCTTATTCCATGCTCTGAATCTTTCATCTCTCTATCAAGAGGACGTAAATTCAGTCCTGAAAAGTCTATACAAAGTTAAACAAAAAGTAAACAAGAAAAAAAAAAGGACCTAAGTAGAATTTTATAAACATTAATTGTAATAGAAACCTGGTCCTTATTTAATGGGGAGTGAAAGGACTGTACATACTTCAAAGTTGTAAATGGCATCTTTCTGAAAATTGACTGTGTAATAGGACATAAATAATTTCACAAGTAAATGCAGATAATCACGCCTGATCCATAAACAGAAACTCATCCATCCTAGGGCATTCAGATGATTTTCTTTCTGTCTTTCAAAAACACATAACAAATGTTAAAAGATGTTTTTTTGTTTATTTATTTCTATTTTTGTTCTTTAAATCTCTAATACTAAGCAAAAGAGACTAGAAAAAGCAAACTCCTGATAGAGGTAAACTAACACCTTGGGGCACATGAATTTCCGAGGCACTTTACACGGTTTTCATCTTAACCTGTTAAAGGGCTTAACAAATGGTCACCTCAGTAATCCATGAATATTTCTTTATATTAAGTCAAATTAAGTTAAGATTAGCATAAGGGTTCTTCCAAAATACCCATGTAATACTAAAGAACTTTTTGTTTTTGCTTCATTTCAAATCTGTCACTTTCACACAGATGAGGACCCATATCTTAACATACCCCTAAACACAATTATATAATATTTAATAGCATCTGAAAGTAAAATGTGAAAAAAGGAACACATTTAAGTTTAAATAAATTCACAACATTCTATTAAGAGCAAAACTAGAAGAGGCATATAAATGAGTGGTCCTGTGTACATAGCAAATATATCATTAAATCAGTAAATATTAACTGAATTGGTGAGACCGGTCAAGGATAAATTTATATATACTTCACTGTATTGTTGATCATGGGCTATGTCTATATCAGGAATCCTTAACCTGGTGATTGTGAACTTGCTTTTTTAATTATATCTACCAAAAATATGGCACTTTAAGGTTTGCAAAACGCTTTATAAATATCATCTCATCCTCACAAGCCAGAGGTTTCTGCTATAACTGTGTCTCAACAGATTTCCTTTGCAATCTATGTATTTAATTTTATGCATTTAAAAACAATTTTTTTCTGAAAAGAGTTCTAAAGGCTTTGTCATATTAACAAAAGGGTCTATGTTACATAAAAAATGCTAAGAACTTTTTTAATTAATTAAATTAGTAATCACATTATATTTATATAAAAGTATTAATAATCTTTATATTTATATAAATAGTTGTATATAATTCTTGATTATATTGCATAATCCCATTATAATTAATTAAATTGGTGGCAATCATTAATAGTTTAATTAAATAATTAAATTTGTGGAAGATATTAATAGTTTAATTAATTAATTAAGAAGGAAGTATTTCTTTTATGCAAATTGTTTTCTGTCATGCTGCAAGTGGAAAGAAAATGGTGTCACAATTTAAAAAGAGTAATTTCAAAAGAGATAATTTTTTTTGCTGATGTAGAGCTAAGCCCTATTTTGTAATTTTATGAGAAATCATCATAGAATAAAAGAGTCTTAGAGACACAAGGGGGTAGGTATTCATCCCCTCTGTTGGCCTTAATTACAGATCATCTCATTAAACCCCATCATTTTACAGATTAGGAAACCCAGGAAGTTTAAATGATGAGCAAAGATAGCTAGTAGCAAACTTGGATCTAGAATTCTGACCACTTGACTTACGTCAATATTAGTCACATATTCCTTGGAATAAATTTTTCACAGACTCAATCTAATAAGGGTTTTTGGCCAAAACGAATATCTCCAACTAACAAATAAAAATAGTAGGCAAGGTATTATATTTCATTTTAAATTGATAATTATGTTAGACATCGTTTATGTTAACTTATTACTTTTATGCCCCCTCCCAAAAAATACAAATGAGATAAAATATAAAAATTTTCTCCAAGGACAACAAGCACCAAACATTCCCAAGAATATTTGGCCTCTACAAGTCTTCTTCTAAAAACCACTTAACAAAAAAGATTAATTCTTCCTTAATGTAGTCTATGATTTAAGTCTCCTGGTCTATGACTCACCTCATTGTCCTTTGCATTGAACTGGTCATGTTTATCTGCAAGGGAATAATTGGAATCTGTTAGATGTTATATAAGAATCAAAAGGGAATAAGCACTAGGTTTTCTTATTTCAATCTCTTCTTATTAAAAGGATATTTTATTATCAGCCTGCTTAATGTAGTATCAGTGCTACAAGCACCATGGGACCCTGTGCTCTAATGGTCTTTGAAAAGTCATACTGCTCTTACAATTCTCTGACTGTGATGGTTCCAAATTAAAGGTAACTCTAGGCATATAAAAAGACTAGTTTGGGGATTACGTTGCTAATAATTTTGTGCATGTGTGAACAATTTAAAAGAAATGAGAGAGAAAAGACATAATGAAAAAAATTGTCAACTTAGCTGAAAGACTCGTATTTAACTAAATCAACCTTTTCCTTTATTACTATGCAGTGAGGGGAAAGGGGTGATTAGCGATTACATCTTGTTCCTTACAGCAGAAGCACAAAACAAGAGTCCAGTGACATGACTGAATTGAGTAGAGCCAGCCAAAGGGTTTTCAAATCCAATGCCTGGAGCTAAGTTCCTAATTAGAACAAGACATGTCTGAGAGTCTTAGTGCCTGGGGTGTGACTTCTGGTTCTCTTGAAATATGCATTGCAGGGCTCTATGCTAGTTTATAAGAAATCTGAAGCAGAGACTGTGGCCCAAGCAAGCAGCAGATTCATGAGATCCAGAGCAACATCTCACCCAGAAGGAGCACCAAGCCCTGCAAGCATCAGTGGGGGTGTGTAACAAGTAGACACGGTGGGGAGACCTGAAGCATCAGGACACTATGTTGCCTTGACCACATGAGATACCTATGTATATGCCAGCTACTTATGAACTCTTTTATGTAATGTATTTTATTTTTAATTTATGAAAAATAACAATCATTTCTATGACATAGCATAAAAAAAAATGAATGAACATGAAACTGTAAATCTGTTATGTACAACTTGCTATTCCTTTAAAATATATAACAATTATCATGTAAATTTCTGTTTTTTCCTCTCACTGCCCCCAGCCCTAGAGATGGCTATCATTAGACACAAATACATCTCTGTATGTACAATTATTCTATACATATTTCAATTTATCAGTTCTTTCTCTAGATGTAGATAGTGTTTCTTCATATGTCCTTTGTGGGTCTACTCTCCTCACAAACGTAAGAGAGTGTACCCCAGTTTTATGAGCCAAATGTTTTGTAGCTACTGTTTTTACTATGCCATTTCAGTAAACATCTTTACTTTTGGAAACTGCATCCTCTAAATGATTAGAGAAAAGGTGGACATTCTAATGGAGGCTCATAAGCTATAACTTTAGGAGTATATGTCTCCTAATTATTTTAACCTTGGGACATTCTCCCAGCTAATGTAATCTGTGACTGAGTCAAACTAGATGGAAGGTGCAGCAGCCCTTAATACTATTACAATTGTAATTAAAGAGTATTGTTGAAAATTCCCTAAAGGAAATCCTAAGATGGTATAGTAAGCATTTTCTGTCAGAATACACAAAATGATGATGATGATAACGATGATGAATATTGAAAATATTAGATTTAGATAGTACTTCAAGGTTTGGAAAATGTTTTACAAATATCTCATTTTATCCACACAACAACTCTGGGAGGTTGTTACTGTTATTATCTTCCTTTTACAGTTGAAGAAACTGAGGCAGATAGCGGTTATATAACTTATCTAGAGTCAAACAGGTAGGTAGTGTCTGGAGCAGAATTTGAACTCAGATATTTCCTGACTTCATGTCCTAACTCTTATTTCCTTTGCCATTTAACATCTGTGAATACTAAAGAAGAGTCCCAAAGCAGAAGGTTAATGAATGATAAGAAGAAAAATAAGAGAACCCATCAATTTTTACAGAAAAGAAATAACTTATGACTAACTTAGGCCACCATTTCTTGCTGTTTGCCTATCCTTGGCTCCCTCCATCTCTCACATCTTGCACACAGGCCCTGCCACCTGACCTTCATAACTCTCATGATTTTAGGTACATATTTTCAGATTTGCACTCTTAGCATTAGTCTAGAGCTACCTTGCTCCTAATCCCTAAACTGGACTCTCTCCCAAGCATGAAATGAAGAAAAGAGGCTTCTTAAAGAGTCTTGTGGAAGTCAGGAGACAAGAAACTAGAGAAGAGAGGAAAATGGAAATGCAACGCTGGTTATAGCTACTTATTTGACATAAGATAAAACAGGAAGACAATAGAAGGAATGAGATGAAGGTAGAGATCTCTGTGTAAAGGCTTTCCAAAGTACCCCTCTCAGAAGTGTCCAGGGCTACCCTACCCAAACTCCTCCATGACTAGCCTGAGGTCAGTCTAGGGACTACAGAACAAATTTATATGCAGAGAAAAGGGTAAATCACCCCAGAAGCAGGAGTGGTAAAGAATGGGAAGAACCTCATCTTCATTTCTATCTAGGGTACAGTGTTGTCTCTTTTCCATAGGACTTTCTCTACCATGCCATTGAAATGTCTTCAACCTTGTTCATTCTCTGAAATACTAACATTGGTAGTTCCCTACTTCCCATGTTCTCTCCCTCTGACTGGGTGATTTCTTCAAGAGTCTCCAATTTAAGGAGAAGGCCAACCATGTCTTCATTCCTCTCCTGATTGCACTGTTGATTTATCCTCATAGGACGTATTCTACCACCCTTCCATGCTACGTACCTTCACCACCTATCCCTAGCCAGCATCCCTCAACTTTCTTTTTCCTCTTTAGTTTTCTTTTTTGTGTGATTTTCTTACACTGGAATGTAAGAAACTTGAGGGCAAGAATTATTTCTCTGCTTATATTCTCATTGTTTAGCACGGTGCCTGGCACATAGTAAGGGCTTAATAAATGCTTGAAAACCTGGCTTGACATGAAATACAGAGGTAACTTGAAGTGTCCTAAAGCACTGTATAAACTGGCTTTCCTGAGCCACTGAGGGATAAAGAATTTTTCAAACTCTGGTGGTACATGATAAAAAACAAAACAAAAAAAAAACTAGCATAGAGTGAATAGGCAGTGAGACCTGAGAGTAGAGCACAACCCTGGCTATTATTACCCTCATTTTACAAATGAGGAAACTGAGGTAAAAGTGACTTGCCCAGAGGCACACAGCTAATAAGTGTCTGAGGTCAAATTTGAATTTAGGTCTTCTTGACTCCAGGTCCAACTCTCTATCCATTGTATCACCTAGCTGCCATACATCATAATATCAACAGAACAAGTGATGAAGACAAAAATTGGTTAAAGAAGAGGAATGAACAGTCATTTGAAAAGAAAGCTATCTCAATGGATAAGTATTTTGCAATTAAACAATAGAAATCAAATTTCCCTTAGGTGAGGGAAGTACAACAAATTATATACGGCCCTTGAAAAAACAATGGTACAACTAAGAATTTCCAGATTGATACAGAAAAACAATCAAAGAATAAAATAAAAACTAAAAAAAAGAAAGGTCAGAAATTGTAGCTATCAAGAAAGAAATCAGTAAATCTAATTAGAAACGAAAGAGTTTAGAACAAAAGACAGAAGCACTTCTCATAAACAATAGATTTTTTTGAAACAGAGAATGAGAGTTTGGAATGTACAAATAGAGGAAGAAAATAATGAAACAATTTTGAAAAGCAATAAAAGTGGAGGTTTACATGAATGACAGCTCTACAAAGTAACAGTGAGCTTGAAGATAAAAATGTAGAAATCCAAGCATTATAGATTTTCAAGTTCACTACCCTGAAATTGTGGAACCTGAATGTACTTTCCCTTAAACTCCATTTACCTGGGAGTGGTGGGGGAGAGTTTGGCTGGGAGAATGCAAAAGGCTTTTGAGAATTTTACTCCTACAAATTAGAATTACACATTTACCACAGTGCTTATCAATAAAAAGTCCTCAAAAAGGTATCCTCTTAGGTGGAGTGGAGAGAAGTACGTGTACTGGGATAAAAATGAGATGTTCTTTGACTTTCCCTTAGAGCACCCTGGTTGCTATGACAATTAAAAAACAGTACCCTTTGCAATTTTATATTAACTTTGCTTTGGATTATAAATTCAAAGAGGAAATTGTTTTACAAGAAGTAAGTGGAAAAGCCAGGATTATAACGCAGGCTTTTTATTTATTTATTTCAGATCCACTGTACCAACTCTACCTCATTGGATCTGACATGAGGAAAAAAATAAGACTATCCTTGATTCAGAGCAAGCTCAGTGACTAGAGTGGCAAGCTAGTGGATATAAGGTAGGTACAGGCTCCTGAAAGTCTACAGTACATTCATCCCAATTCTCTGGGGCCTGAGCCATCCTTCATGGTGATTATTTGAGGAAGAATGTGTACCTATCCTTCATCAGTGCATATTCTATAACACTGTTACACAACATCCCTAGGCCAGAACACAAAAGATACCTTATAATTTAGCCTAAGGTTGTGGCTGAGGCAAAAATCTAAGAAAAAAAATTATTTTTCCCAAAATCATTCTGTGTAATTTCAGTGGGTAGGTCCTATGCTTTTAATAGTATGAAAAAAAGGAAAATGGGTCAGATATACTCCAGTCTGACATGGAGAGAAAGGTAACACTTTCAAAATCACTTTTTTTTTCTGATAGAAATGTATCATCTATTTCTCTGATTCAGAGCATATGGGTTGCTCTTTTAAATAAAATGTAATTTAAAATAGTTCATTTGTTGGATAATTATCACTGTGGAAATTTCATCAAACAGAAATGTTAAAATAATGTGTCAGAAATAAGTTCTTTTGACAACAAAATGCCTAGTCTAATTTCTGAATATATCATAGATTTGCAGTTGGAAGTTATCCAGACTAACCTCTTTACTTTAGAGATATGTAAAGTGAGACCCAAGTTATCAAAATTTCCCTTAAAAAGCTCATACATTAAACAGGAGGGAAATAGACAGCACCCACAAGGAATTTATAGGGCAATTTTGCTCTCCACCTTTATTGGACCCTGAAATAGCCATTCTACATAATGGCTATGTCAGTTGTCTACCAGAAGTTGGGGCCAGACCGTTACACCTTAGATATCTCACATCTTTCCCAAGATGTGTTTTAGAAAGATATTTGGGTTAATGATCCTTAGAATTCATGTCATTTTATATTCATTGACCTGAGTAGATTTTGTTCGATTTTAAAGTGGACAGATATTTTTCTATTTCATTTTCCTAGCACAGCAAAGCCTGTCACACTATATTACAAAGGATCCAATTAAAACAACAACAATACTTTTTAAAGTGAAAATTTCGAACTCTCAGCTTTCAAGAAAAATATATTTGCTTAGTCTTAATATAGGTTTCAATTTCTTTTCCTCAAAAAAGTGCTTTGTAGAAAGCTTAAATGTATCCTACAATCATAATCTGATTTATCAGTGGGGTAAGGGACAATGAAAGTGATATACAATAAGAAGGTTAAAGACTAAGATGTCAATAAAAGTAACAAAAATGATCATGTTATTTTGAAATTGAATGAAATATGTTTAAATAGAAAGAGGTCATAAAAAATAAAAAGAACATTTATATGCAATATTTTATTTTTGAGAATTATTCTCCTTGTTTACGTTCATTGATCCACTGCCTAGAGTACTGGGTTTAGTGTCAGAAAGGCACACATTACAATTCTAGCTTTAACATTTGTCCTATGATCCTAGAAAAGTTAATTAACATCTCTCAGCCTCAAGCAAACACTAGGGTGTATCTATTCATTTACAAATAGGTTGTTTTAGCTGAATAGACAGTTGCAGTTATGGAAAGAATCTCCTAAAATGAAGAAATCATAAATCCTTCTCCTATTTTTCAGGACATATTCTATGAGAATTTTCTTCAAAGAGATAATTTTGAGGGTGCAGTTTATACGGATACCAATCTATTACTATTATTCTAAGAAGAGTAAATAATCCAAAAGACTTGATGTTTTAGAAATGATCAAAGATATTTTTGCTTCCCAAAGTGATGTCCTAAGCAATGTGAACTTTATAATGATAACAACCATCTGTATAGAAGCTGTCCCTCCTCAGTATTGGTAAATGGAAGAGTAGTTTGTAAAGAAAGTGCCTTGAAAAATACTGCAGTGTATGTTCATATTCTAGATCTAGTCAACTGTGTTGCTGGAAAGAAGGAAGCTTTTGGATTGGCTGCAAAGGCATTCAAAAAGGGTTAGTCACCAGAACCTCATTCTTTTCTCTTTGGCTCTTTGTTCGTTCATGGTGGATCTCTTTAATTCATTCATTGATAGCCTCCAGTGAGAGATAATGCTTCTGTGAAAATAAACAGCTGCTCTTTTCTTGCCTTGGCTTTTTTTTTCAACTTTTTGTCTCCTAATGGAGAAAAGATGAGTGAGTATAACCTCATAAAATCTCAGGGAAAAGAATGTATGGGTATCCCAGCATCCAAGTTTTGTAGCCAGAACAGCACTGAATCCTTGAATAACAAGAACTGACCTTCAAGAATGACCTTCAGGACCCAGCCTTATCCTATATAAAGAATGAGCTAAGTTGGAAGCCACTCTACCCAGAGACTGAGGTGGGATAGGGAAGTGTTAGACCCAAAGGAGCTTGTAGGAAATATTTCTACTTTTATTATTGCTATATCTTTAAGTCAGTACTCTCTTATATAAGCTAATTGATGTTGAAACGTTAAAAGGAAGAGGAGGGCTAGTTGCTAGAAACTACTACAGCTACCAGTGTGGAGGAACAAAACCTTAAGTCTTAAGCAAACGGCATTAGAGAAAAGATTCAATCTCCTCAGGGTCTCTCTAGACCTCTGAGGGGTGATATAGCCATCCTTACTCTATGGACGTGCGGGCAAACTCTATTTGTTAAGAGGAAAGAAACTGGAAAGGGGAAGTGGGCAAAGCACTATCTCCTCTAACCGTCCAAACCAGTCACACTCTGCGCCTCACCAAAACAATTTACTCATTTGTTTAGAAAGACAGGGATCTGTATTTTTCTTTTTGCTCTGGGAAGCTATACAATAATATGAATAAACAGTGCTCATTTACTCATCTCTCCATTCCCATGCCAAGAAATGTCCCAGAAATTATAATTTTAAAATTCTTTCTCTCTCTGTCTTTCTCTGTCTCCCTCTGCTTCTGTCTTTCTGTCTCTCTCTGTCTCTGTCTTCTTGTCTCTTTCTTTCTGTCTCTGTCTCTCTCTATCTCTTTGCCTCTCTGTCTGACTGTCTCTCTGACTCTCTCTCTCTCTTTCTCTCTCTCTCTCTCTCTCTCTCTCTCTCTCTCTCTCTCTCTCTCTCTCTCTCTCTCTCTCTCTCTCTCTATGTCTCTCTCCTCTCCCCTCAGCAACAATACCATCTGACTGCCAGGGCTTTGTGCCATCTCACCCATATGAAGTGCTCATGCCCAGGTCATGCTCTCAGATACAGGTATATAAGTTTATGGCTTCTGTTCTCTTCCCTCAGGATGTGAGGGCCAACTTGTTCATTCTAGTCTAGATGTATCAGTCACTGTGAAGGTTAATTCTCTGAGGACCAAGGAAGAAACCTTTAAGCAATGTCTCTTCTGACTAGGTAGCAACCATTTCTAGTTTCCACATCTCCTTGGCAGCATGAAAGGGTACTGCATCTCCCACCTCTGTTATAGCTCTGACTTTCACCCCAGATCTACCAGGAGAGATATTCATGATAGCAAACTAGAGCAGAGGAAATATCCATGTCATAACATGACAGAGAACCATATAATCAAAAGATTACAGATCATAGATTTGGAGTTAGAAAGGACCTCCAAAGCCAACTAGTCCAATTCCCTCATTTTGCTGATGAGCAAGCTGAGGCCCAGGAGTGTTAGGGACCTTCCAGTATCACACAGGTAGTCTACTTCAAAAGTAGGATTTGCACCCAGATCCTCTGACACAGAACCAATATTCACTTCACTCCCACTTTCCAATATACTTGCTCCTGACTTTCATAACAGTGTACTTCCCTCAAAAAAAATAAGAAGAAGAGAAAGATGTCTGAAGGAAAGGAGGAGATGGAGAGACTGAAACCCTGATCCATGCCTTATAGTTTAATTGCAAATACCATTTCTGTTTGAGATTGTAGCTCTGGTATAGGTTAGCATACCTGTCTCAAATGGCTTTGAACTCCATATTTATGGATTTTTTCAGCATCTTTGAAAAATGAAAGTATTTCATGGGCAAAGTAGCTTTGTAAACACTGTGATAAACTTATTTGCACTCAAATGTTAAAGACTCATTACTAAAGAGCTATTAACATTTTTATAAAGGCATCTATTTAAGGGAATAAATTTAATAAGGGCATATAGTTAAGGAGATATATTTAAAATATTATTGATAGTGAGATTTGGAAACCTATAATGTCTAAGAATCTCTCAAATCTCGAAATGTGAAATTCAGTCTACTTAGCTTATATATAAGATTAGACCTGAATGGCAGTATTTGTCACTGTGCATGACAAAATTTCTCTCCTAGTAAGTTGCATAATTATAATGAGTTGAGTCATTTTCAGTTTTATCCAACTCTTTGTGACCTTATTTTCTTCGAAAGGATACTAGAGTGGTTTACCATTTCCTTCTACCAATCATTTTGCAGATGAGCCAAAGCAAACAGGGTTAAGTGACTTGTCCTGGGTCACACAGGTAATAAATGTCTGAGGCACGATTTGAACTCATGAAGAGTTCTTCCTTAGTTGACACCAAGTGATCTATGCACTGTGTCACCTAACTGCTCTTATAATTATAATAGCTAACATTTGTTACTATGTGGCTTACTATGTGCCAGGCACTGCTCAAAGCACTTTACAATCATTATTTCATTTGATCCTTATCAGAACCCTTGGAGGAAGATGTTGTTTAACAGGTGAGGAAACCTAAGCAAACAGAGGTAAGATGACTTTTCCGGAATCACATAGCTACTAAATATTTGAGGTCAAACATGAACTCAGGTCTTCCTAATTCCAGGCCCAGTGCTCTATCCACTGCATAACATAGCTGCCTATAATACCTTTACCCCCTAAAACTTATAGCTTATGCAAATTTAATCTGCCCATAATTATTATTCATCACAATAGACTAAAGTAATGGTTTAATATATTCATATAGCATTTCTTTTGATCAAAATTACTTGTAGTCACATCACTTCCATTTATCTGTCACTCAAACATTTCTTTGGTATTTTAAATCCATCCCAAGTGACTTGAATGCTAGAGTGGAATGCTTACTGCTGGTAAAACTGCCTCTCTTGTTGACATGATGGATGGCAGGTAGGTGAATGTAATACAGCTGTTAGTGAAGATAGACATAACATCTAACCAAGTTTCATATTGCACAGTTACATAATCTAGTAGGCTGAAGGGTCTCATGGCAAAATAGCCAAAGTACTAGATCTAGAATCACTGAATTTGTGTATAACTCTTGAATACTCAGTAGTTGTGTGATGATCTGGCATCATCCATTTATCCTATGGGAATAATAATGCTTCATTTAGAAGGTACTTGTAAGGAAAAGACCTTGCAAACTTTGAAGGTCAGCAGACACGGAAGTTATGATGACAGAATTTCAATCACCCTCTCAGCATGCAGAGGGTCTATAGAAGATCAGCACTTATACCAGAGCTCAGCACTCTACTATTGTCTTTGTGTTCTTTGGTTTTTAGTACTTGGCATTTCATGTTATATTGAAAAATGCATTGCTAAGGTTGAAAAGTCAAGCACAATTTTCAAGTTAAAAAGGTAGGTTTGAATGTAAGGTGTCTCAAGGACCTTAGATTGAAGACTTTCCACCAAAACCATCCTCCTCTCATTATACTGATTCTACAAAGCAGAATTGCCTCATTCCTTTACAAATGAATTCATGTTGGATAACTTCACGTAACTATTTGAATTAAATATTGAAAACTATTAGAATGAATGTGAAATGAAAAAAGTTTGCAATTGTTTATATTTGTAATTGAGGTTCTCGAGGTTATTTGTAAAAGTTTCTGGTTTCTTTATGTTGTTTAAAGCTAAGAAAAACAACTATATTGTCATATTTAAATATATTTAATTGGGGAGTCTATCAAATTTAAGATATTGATCAATCATATGTTGTCTTGTATTAGGTGTTTACTAGAGCAAATAGAAGGTGATGATGAGGGGATAGCTCATATTTATATTACCCTGAATAGTTTGCAAAGTGCTATCACAACTCAATGAAGTGGTATTATTGTTACTATATTATAGATGACCAAACTAAGGCTGAGAGAGGCTAAGTAACTTGCCCAGAGTCAAGTAAGAATCTGATTTATGATATTTGAAATGTGATCAGGAGAAAATTATACTGTGGTTAGATATTCTTTCTTAAATTAGAAGAAATCACTTGAATTGAAAATATTTTCACAACTCAAGAAATGCCACAGGTGCTAAGAGCATCAAAATGTGGAGGACAAAGGGAATAATGAAAATGTTCAAGTACCTTATAAAAGGTCCAAAGTAATAAATTTGTCAACTGCTTGGCCAGTTATAATAGTTAGAGAGGTAATATTAAATTGTCAGGCTAACACAAATCAATGATTTCTTTTTTCCTGTTCCTTTCTGCAGGATATGAATAGGAAAGAAGCAGGATAGAGGGAGAATGCAAAGTTGAGATTTTGCAAGGAGTTACTGGTTACAGGACAAGAGATCTAAATGTAGAGAAGAGGGAGATTTAAACAGGTTCACTAGAGGGTCAATGTATGAGTCTAACCAGTGTAAGGATGATGGTCCAGGAAAGAAGGATGGAAAAATGTGAGGTCATGGTGAGAACAAAGAACAGTGCTTAAGATAGAGGGAATATAGGAAGATGGAGTTTTAAAAGACTAAGACTAGATAAAAGAATTAAAAAGTTCATGGTCATAGAAGTGGAACACTGTATGGAAATGGTAAGATCAAAAGTGCAATT